>NC_073412.1:777500-800000 GCF_028641065.1 Leucoraja erinaceus | reverse complement strand
ACCTGGGCATCACGGACATTTAGATTCTCATGGCTCCAGGTTATAGGAGTAGAATTAGGCGGGTATTTGGGGCAGGTGTCCCGGTGGATGTAATCCCCCCCTCTGGACACCAACACAGAGTCTGGCCCCAACATTGAGACAGCACCATACTGTTCCAGGTGACACACTGACCCTCGGCCCTTCCTCTCCCTCGGGGCCACAGTTTAAGAATAAGGGGTCGGCCATTTAGAACGGAGACGAGGAAACACTTTTTCTCACAGAGAGTGGTGAGTCTGTGGAATTCTCTGCCTCAGAGGGCGGTGGAGGCCGGTTCTCTGGATACTTTCAAGAGAGAGCTAGATAGGGCTCTTAAAGGAGTCAGGGGATATGGGGAGAAGGCAGGGGGGTACTGATTGGGGATGATCAGCCATGATCACATTGAATGGCGGTGCTGGCTCAAAGGGGGTCAAATGGCCTACTCCTGCACCTATTGTCTATTGCACCAAGCTGGTCAGGCCTGCTGTCTGAGGACAAGCTGTACAACCAGGGAGGGGCAAGTTAATGGTCATAGGTGATAGGAGCAGGATTAGGCCATTCGGCCCATCAAGTCTACTCTGCCATTCAATCATGGCTGATCTATCTTTCCCTCTGAACCCCATTCTCCGGCCTTCTCCCCGGCCACCTGCAATGCTGGACATACATACAGTAGGTTGTGGAAAGGTGACTAAATGTGCAAGGTGATGTGTGTTGGGTTAGTTTGATGAGCCGGCTGGTTCTGATGAACCCCAGCCTCCTGCCATTTGGCCTCAGGACCTCAACCACGGTTGCCGTGGAATGAGAGTCCTCTCCGGTGAATCTGTGGGAGAGGATATCTTCCTGCGTCTCAACTCGGTGCATGAAACAGCCAGCCTGGTGCAACATCTATTCAGTCAGGGCACTGGGTGGCAGCCTATACTAGGAGGTAGCAAGATTGCTTCATGTATAGCCTGCATATTCCCAGCTCAAACTGTGAACAAAATGTGAAACTCTAATTCAGCTGAACGCCCGCTCCCAAAGACAATGCACCGATCAATACTTTGATTTTTTGTTTAGATTTAGAAAAGTCTTTGAGCCATTTTGATCTGATCCGAATACCAGCCCGATAGATCAGGAGGCAGTCTTGGTTTAACAGCTTAGAAGATAGACACAAAATGCTGGAGTAACTCAGTGGGACAGGCAGCATCTCTGGAGAGAAGGAATGGGTGACGTTTCGGGTTGAGACCCTTCTTCAGACATTAACATGTTGTCGGACTAGTGAAAGGTCATCTTGTAAGATCGGGTGGAGTCCTGATCTTCCAATCTACCACATTGAGGATGTTGTATTTTCTCTCTCTAACTGTAACACTATAATACTGTAACACTGCATTCTGTCCTGTGGTAGTTCCCTCTTTGTTTACCTGTTGTGATTAACTTGCTTGGTATAATTTGACTGGATAGTGTGCAAACAGGTTCTCGCTGAATCTTGGTACAGGTGACGATAATAATCTTCACAGGGCAGGAAAAGAGACCCTATGTGTGTAAGAAAAAACTGCAGATGCTGGTTAAAATCGAAGGGAGATTAGACACAAAATGCTGGAGTAACTCAGCGGGTGAGGCAGCATCTCTGGAGGGAAGGAATGGGCGATGTTTCTCCCTGCTCCTATCCAAATATAATTATCAAAGAACTGTGAAACGTGAAATAGCCGGCACATTTAAACACTGCCTGCATTACTGTATGTATAACATTGTCTAGTTAGCATCTATCTAGTTAGGTCTAGCTGTATGTAGCACACAATAGAGGTATATAGATCAACAATAAATATCTCTCAGTCTGAAGCAAAGTCTCGACCCATTCCTTCTCTTCAGAGATGCTGCCTGTCCCGCTGAGTTACACCAGGATTCAAGATTCAAGTGAATTTATTGTCAGGTGTCCCAGATAGGGCAATGAAATTCTTGCTTTGCTTCAGCACAACAGAACATAGTAGGCATGAATACAGAACAGATCAGTGTGTCCATATACCATTATATAAATATATACACACATGGATAAATAAACAGATAAATGCAAATAAACAGATAATGGGCGATTAATGTTCAGAGTTTTGTTTGAGTTGAGTTTAATAGCCTGATGGTTGTGGGGAAGAACCTGGTTGTTGCAGTCTTCAGGCTCCTGTACCTTCTACCTGAAGGTAGCGGGGAGATGAGTGTGTGGCCAGGATGGTGTGTGGGTCCTTGATGATGCTGCCAGCCTTTTTGAGGCAGTTTTTAAGTCTATTTGCGATGTACACCAACATCTTACACAACAATGACTATTAATTTGTTCTGACAGGGTAGGAACTCACGATGTTTGTCAAGTTACCAGCTGTGGCTCTACAGCCCACTGGTGATGGGGCAGAGCTAAGAGGGGTGACACACTCTGGGAAGAGGCGCCCTTCACTGGGACTTGGTCCCTTCTCCTCACTCAAACAATGTCACCAATACCCAGCGACACATTATTCATCTCATTTGTTATTTCACGATTCACTGGCTTCAAATTGCCCCTCAAATTCACTGTCGCATAATACAACTGTGCCACATGATGTGTCAGATATATTCGGACATGCTGAGAGAAATGTGGGATTGTGCAGAGTTCTTCCTAGATTATTGAGTATAGGTTGGGATGTCATGTTAAAATTGTACAAGGCATTGGTGAGGCCAATTCTGGAGTATGGTGTACAAATTTGGTCGCCTAATTATAGGAAGGATGTCAACAAAATAGAGAGAGTACAGAGGAGATTTACTAGAATGTTGCCTGGGTTTCAACAACTAAGTTACAGAGAAAGGTTGAGCAAGTTAGGGCTTTATTCTCTGGAGCGCAGAAGGTTAAGGGGGGACTTGATAGAGGTCTTTAAAATGATGAGAGGGATAGACAGAGTTGACGTGGACAAGCTTTTCCCTTTGAGAGTAGGGAAGATTCAAACAAGAGGACATGACTTGAGAATTAAGGGACAGAAATTTAGGGGTAACATGAGGGGGGAACTTCTTTACTCAGAGAGTGGTGGCTGTGTGGAATGAGCTTCCAGTGGAAGTGGTGGAGGCAGGTTCCATTTTATCATTTAAAAATAAATTGGATAGTTATATGGACAGGAAAGGAATGGAGGGTTATGGTCTGAGTGCAGGTAGATGGGACTAGGGGAGAATATGTGTTCGGCACGGACTAGAAGGGCCGAGATGGCCTGTTTCCGTGTTGTAATTGTTATATGGTTATATGGTTATATTATGTCCGAGCAACTCTTTATATCAAGTGAGAGCTGACTGGCCCTTCTCCTCACTTCCCTTCATAACACTGGCTATTGGGGACAAAGCTGTCCAGTCCTTGCAGTGGGTCAAGGGTTGACCTCTTCAACCCCTGAGGTCAATGCATGAAGGATTAGTGGGATCATTGATCCGTATGTCCAGTATGGTGGCTTCAGTCTCAACATCTTATAGCAACTTATAGAAACTCACAACATCTTATAGAAACTCACAAAATTCTTATGGAGTTGGACAGGCTAGATGCAGGAAGATTGTTCCCGATGTTGGGGAAGTCCAGAACAAGGGGTCACAGTTTAAGGATAAAGGGGAAATCTTTTAGGACCGAGATGAGAAAAACATTTTTTTTCACACAGAGAGTGATGAATCTGTGGAATTCTCTGCCACGGAGGGTAGTTGCGGCCACACAGTTCATTGGCTATATTTAAGAGGGAGTTAGATGTGGCCCTTGTGGCTAAAGGGATCAGGGGGTATGGAGAGAAGGCAGGGATGAGATACTGAGTTGGATGATCAGCCATGATCATATTGAATGGCGAATGGTGCAGGCTCGAAGGGCCGAATGGCCTCTACTCCTGCACCTATTTTCTATGTTTCTATGAGTGGAGGAAGAAACTGCAGATGCTGGTTTACACCCAAGATAGACACAAAATGTTGGAGTAACTCAGCGTGACAGGCAGCATCTCTGGAGAGAAGGAACGGGTGACGTTCCGGGTCGAGACCCTTCTTCGGACTGAGATCAGGGAAGAGTTAGACATTGAGAGGGTGTTGCACGACACTTGTTAGAGCGAGGAGGAGTGGGCATACCTTGAGGAGACCTCACCACGGATTCACCTACTCCATTCTCCATTCTCCTACTTATCCCTTCAAGGTACATCAACAGTGCTTTTGTACAGGGACTTCCAGCATTGATGCTCGACATCAGGGAAGGAAATACATTGTCATTCCAAGTCATGTAGGGGCCCTGGCTAAGATATAAGATGCATTGTAAAAGGAGGCGAGCTGCCAGGAGATAGGAGGGTGACCAATTGTCCGTATCTGGATTGAGCTGCCACAGGAAGCTCGGGAATTTGATACATTAAGCCTTTTAGAAGTCATGTGGACATGTATCTCAATGTGAAGAGTTTAGAGGGATCTGGGTCAAATGCTGGCATGTGGAGCCAGCCCGTATACTAATTTAGAGTGTTATGGTCCAAGGGCGGGCAAGTGGGACTAGTATAGATGGGGCAAGTTGGGCCAAAGGGCCGATTTCCACGCTGTTCAAATCAATGGACAAGGTGGACTGAATGGCCGGTTTCCACACTGTATACTTCAGGCCATTCGGCCCAACTTGCCCATGCTAACCAGGAAGTCCTGGTTCATTTGGCCCGTGGCTGCAGCAGTGAGCAGGAGACTGGCTTTGGGGGAGGGGGGGCTTACAGATTAATTGGCTTGTATTAATTGTCACTAGAGTGTAGGATAAAACTTGTGTAGGAGGTATTTGTTGGTCAGCACGGACTCGATGGGCCGAAGGGCTTCTTTTCCATGCAGTATCTCTAAACTAAACTAAATACCCAGAGATAAGACACAAAATGCTGGAGTAACTCAGCGGGACAGGCAGCATCTCTGGAGAGAAGGAATGGGTGATGTTTCGGGTTGAGACCCTTCTTCAGCCAGGTTAGGGCTAAGGGAAACGAGAGATATAGATGGTGATGTGGGGAAATAAAGAACAATGAATGAAAGATATGCAATAAATAACGATGATAAGGAAACGGGCCACTGTTAGCTGTTTCTAGTGTGAAAATGAGAAGCTGGTGTGACTTGGGTGGGGGAGGGATAGAGAGAGAGGGAGGGAATGCCGGGACTTCCTGATGTGAGAGAAATCAATATTCATACCACTGGCTGATGGATGTTGATCATTACATTGTGGGTGTGGAGCAACACGTTATGTAACGCCGGCATTCCCATTCACAACACGCGGCCTATTATTAAACCCACTGTGTGTGTGTGGGGTGTTGGTGTGTGTGTGGGTGGTGTGGTGTGTGTGGATGTGTGTGTGTGTGGTGTGTGTGTGTTGTGGTGGTGTGTGTGTGTGTGTGTGTGTTGTGTGTGTGTGTGTGTGTATGTGTTGGTGTGTGTGTGTGTGTGTGTGTGTGTGTGTGTGGGGTGGTGTGTGTGTGTGTGTGGTGTGTGGGTCTGTGTGTGTGTGTGTGTGTGTGTGTGTGTGGTGTATGGGATGTGTGTGTGTGTGTGTGTGTG
The DNA here is from genome assembly GCF_028641065.1 of Leucoraja erinaceus. NCBI lineage: Eukaryota > Metazoa > Chordata > Chondrichthyes > Rajiformes > Rajidae > Leucoraja > Leucoraja erinaceus. Next base: position 794,477 of record NC_073412.1, on the reverse strand, counting down.
TGTGTGAGGGGGGTGTGTGTGGGGTGTGTGTGTGTGTGTGTGTATGGGTGTGTGTGTGTGTGTGTGTGTGGGGGTCTGTGTGTGTGTGTGTGTAGGTGTGTGTGTGTGTATGTATGTGTGTGTGTGTGTGGTGTGGGATGTGTGTGTGTGTGTGTGTGGGTGTGTGGTGTGTGTGTGGTGTGGGTGTGTGTGTGTGTGTATGTGTGTGTGTGTGTGCGTGTGTGTGTGTGTGTGTGTGTGCGAGAGAGAGTGTGTCGGGTGACTGGGTGCCTCTTGAGAGGAACTTAACGGAGTTTGTAGATGTGCTCCACATACAATGCGTTCCTGTATTCTCCCTGCCCCAGGGGGAGTTGATTGGATAGTTTAGCGGAGAGTTAGAAGGTTGCACAGTTCATCGCAGGAACAGGCCCTTCAGCCCAGAATGTCTGTGCTGAACCTGATGCCAAATTAAACTAATCTCCCCTACATGCACAGGAACCATCTCCCCCCTCCCCCTTCTGTCGTGGGGTAGACTGAGACTGAGACAAAGACTGACCCCCTCTCCCCAATCTCTGCATATCCCCAATCCTTTCCATTTGTCACGTTTATTTCATATATGATGTATTTTATGACAGTTGGCAGATTAGTTTCACTCCAGGGATAAATATAGTTCTACCGTATCGTATCGTCCCGTGCATGTGTGTATAAAAATGCCTCGTATAATATCTGCTTCCATCACCATCGCTGGCAGCATGTTCCAGGCACCCAGCATTATTGTAAAGGGCCTGTCCCACTTGCGCAACCTTTTTCAGCGACTGCCAGCACCCGTCATCGGCCGCTGAGAATGTTCAACGTGTTGAGAATCCAGCGGCGACCAGAACAAGGTGCGACTCTATGGGCGACTACTCACGACCGTACGGGCTTCACCCCGCGACGTGTCGCCTGTACGGTCGTGAGTCGGCTCCTCAGTCGCCCAAAGAGTCGTAGCGTCTTTCTGGTCCCCGCTGGATTTTCAACGTGTTGGAACATTTTCGCCGACCGATGACGGGTGCCGGCAGTCGCCGAAAAAGTTGCATAAGTGGGACAGGCCCTTAAACATGCTGCCCCTGCCCTATTTTTAAAATACAAAGAGATTTTATTCAAACACAGTTGTCAGATTAAATTATTGTCAACTTTGTCTACAATAGACCCCCACCCCCCCGCGGTGACCAGCGTTCACAGAAGTCCCTGTAGACACCACACGCATGTTCCCTCCCCAGGGACACTCGGGCACGGACATAGACCTGTAAATAGGGGCGGGCAGAACCCACAACTGCCCGCAGCCTGGACCTGCAAATGGCCATCTTGGTTAGGAGCAGACCGACAGCGAGACCCCCCCCCCCCCCTCTATCACGACCCTCCCCCTCTGTACCAGGTGCCCAAAGACCAGGGGCGTGGGGCTAATTTAAGAGCAGCCCCTTCAGATAGTCGAGCAGGGGCTGCAACCTGTCACACTACACATACATTTGGTCTCCAAATCTGAGGAAGGACGTTATTGCCATAGAGGGAGTGCAGAGACGGTTCACCAGACTGATTCCTGGGATGTCAGGACTGTCTTATGAAGAAAGACTGGATAGACTTGGTTTAATACTCCCTAGAATTTAGGAGATTGAGGGGGGGATCTTATAGAAACTTACAAAATCTTAAGGGGTTGGACAGGCTAGATGCAGGAAGATTGTTCCCGATGTTGGGGAAGTCCAGGACAAGGGGTCACAGTTTATGGATAAGGGGGAAATCCTTTAAAACTGAGATGAGAAGAACTTTTTTCACACAGAGAGTGGTGAATCTCTGGAACTCTCTGCCACAGAGGGTAGTTGAGGCCAGTTCATTGGCTATATTTAAGAGGGAGTTAGATGTGGCCCTTGTGGCTAAAGGGATCAGGGGGTATGGAGAGAAGGCAGGTACGGGATACTGAGTTGGATGATCAGCCATGATCATATTGAATGGCGGTGCAGGCTCAAAGGGCCGAATGGCCTCTACTCCTGCACCTATTGTCTATGTTTCTATACCCTTGTAGACACAGTCTCTTCCTCACCACATCTGTCCCAGGGAACATTAGAGTGGATCGTGAGCAGTTACCTCGCCCACACTGCCCTCCTCCCCACCCTGGGGTCACTGACTGAAGCAATGAGTTGCTGTCCTCTGATTGCAGCCGTTAGTGTCTGGCTTGGTGTGTGTGTGTGTGTGTGTGTGTGTGTGTGTGTGTGTGTGTGTGTGTGTGTGTGTGTGTGTGTGTGTGTGTGTGTGTGTGTGTGTGTGTGTGTGTGTGTGTGTGTGTGTGTGTGGTGTGTGTGTGTGTGTGTGTGTGTGTGTGTGTGTGTGTGTGTGTGTGTCCGTCCCCCCCGCCTGTCTCCCCACCCCCATCCCCGAATAAGCTTCACAATGGACTGTACACAAAAATGCTCCAGAAACTCAGCGGGTGCAGCAGCATCTATGGAGCGAAGGAAATAGGCAACGTTTCGGGTCGAAACCCGGAAGGGTTTCGTCCCGAAACGCTGCCTATTTCCTTCGCTCCATTGATGCTGCTGCACCCGCTGAGTTTCTCCAGCATTTTTGTCTACCTTCCATTTTCCAGCATCAGCAGTTCCTTCTTAAACATTTCACAATAGACTCCCTGAGTCCACTGGCCCAGGACAAACCTCTTTCATCCAGAGAGCAGGAAGGAGAGATCGTTGATATTGGATTAAACACTGGTCAGAATTATTGATTGCTACAGGAGCCAGGCATCTCTGTAATACATTTAGATCGTATTAAAATCACCATACATTTAGATCGTATTAAAATCACCATCACCATAAAATGATTTACATTTAATTATCATAATTTGTGTATTCCTGATTAAGCAGTTTATTAGAAAGTCCTTTTCATTTAGTTGCGGTGATTGTGTTCCTGACTAACCATGGACCTCATCCTCCTGCGCTCCTGGTCTAGGGAGTGACATCTCCTCGGCTCTCTATCCCTCAGGCCCGCCCTGTGGTCCGAGCCTGCCCTGCCCCCAGACCCACACACCCCTCCTGGAGAGGGGGCAAGAACAGGAGGTGTCCCAACACAAAACGTCACCTATCCATGTTCTCCACAGATGCTGCCTGACCCGCTGAGTTACTCCAGCACTCTGTGAAACGTCACCTATCCATGTTCTCCACAGATGCTGCCTGACCCACTCAGTTATGGTGCAGCAGCATCTATGGAGCTAAGGAAATAGGCAACGTTTCGGGCCGAAATCCTTCTGGAAATAGGCAACGTTTCGGGCCGAAACCCTTATGGGGTTCGGCACGAAACGTTGCCTATTTCCTTAGCTCCATAGATGCTGCCTGGCCCGCTGAGTTACTCCAGCACTCTGTGAAACATCACCTATCCATGTTCTCCACAGATGCTGCCTGACCCGCTGAGTTACTCCAGCACTGTGTGTTTTTCAAGGGCGTGTGATGCTTAATATGCCAGCTTGCATTTTGTGTCCAGTTACCTATTTAAAAGAGATTACTTTGAAACTGTAAATATATTTGCATTTGGTTAATGCATAGATACACAGAATGAAAGTTAAATTATTAATCTTTATACAATGATACTATTCCTGTCTGCTTTTACCGGGAACCTAATTGTGGGATTGTTAGCTTGCTAAATTAGCCCTTGGTTACTTTAATCATTCAAGTCACATCATCTCCTCCGGGACTTTCTTGAGGAAGAAATCCTCTCATCTCTTTATTTTAAGAAAAATCAAAAAAAGCCTACTTGAAACGTTGTTTGATTTTATTTGTAAAACATCTGGAAGCTGGTGGTGAGGTGGGGGGTACAGGGTTTGTGTGAAGGGGGGCTGCAGAGATTCCAAAGCAGCAACGATTCTCACAACCTGAGTACTTGTAATGTATCATCTACAATCCTGAATTAAAGATGAAAGACGATGAAGAGAAAGTAATTAGACTCTGTCAACATTTGATTCCAGCAAGGAAAATAGTTTTTGACAAATTTGAATGAGTTCTCTGAAGTGGAAGTTCGGGGATTGTTGTGTTCAGATAACACTTGTGAGCCAATGGGAGATGATTAAGGTGCAGGGGATTATACGATAGATAACTAAATTGGATTAGACACTGTCTGTGAGCAGAGGCGAGGATTCAGGAGATAGACACAAAAAAGCTGGAGTAACTCAGCGGGACAGGCAGCATCTCCAGAGAGAAGGAATAGGTGACATCTTGGGTCGAGACCCTTCTTCAGGGTGATCCTCAGTGAATGGAAGTAGGTAGTGTTGTCTTGCTGAGGTCTACTCTGATTCAATGGTCTCCTCATCCATTTGGGAATATATGAGGTGGAATGATGGCCACACTTCCAGACAGTATTGAAACAGAAGGCGCCAGGATTCAGGGAGTTGGAGGTGAGGCTATTGATGTGTTGGAAGGAACGGCAGATGTTGGTTTACACTGAAGATAGGCTCTCTCCAGAGATGTTTAAGGAAGAACTGCAGATGCTGGTAAAATCGAAGGTAGACACAAAATGCTGGAGTAACTCAGCGGGTGAGGCAGCATCTGTGGAGAGACGGAATTAGAGACATTTGGGGTTGAGACACGTCACCAATTCCTTCACTCCAGGGATGCTGCCTGAGCTGCTGAGTTACTCCAGCACATGGTATATTGATTATTGATCAGGTGATGTAAAGGATGATACTGGGACCACAAGATGCCACAGTTCATCACAGGAGAGCAAGACAACTTATAGACGACTCACCGTCTCAGAAACTGTTAAAAGCAACTTCTCAAATCAATAAGCAACATAAAATACAGCCTTTTGGCATAAGGCAGGGAGTGTAAACGCACAATGACATGGTGGATTTAGCTGAGAGCTTTATGTGTTACTGTAGCATCGCTGAGAGTACGTTCCAGCTCACAAATGTGGCTAAGATGTTGGCACACTGGAGCAATGGCACGCCCAGATGTTGTCCGGTGTAGATGCCAGATGTTGCCAGGTGTGGGCTCCAGATGTTGCCCTGTGTGGGCTCCAGATGTGTTGCCCGGTGTGGGCTCCAGATGTTGCCCTGGTGTGGGCTCCAGATGTTGCCCGGTGTGGGCTCCAGATGTTGCCCGGTGTGGGCTCCAGATGTTGCCTGGTGTGGGCTCCAGCTGTTGCCCTGTGTGGGTGTGGGCTCCAGATGTTGCCCTGTGTGGGCTCCAGATGTTGCCAGGTTGCTGGTGTGGGCTCCAGATGTTGCCTGGTGTGGGCTCCAGATGTTGCCTGGTGTGGGCTCCAGATGTTGCCTCCAGCGGCCTGTGGTGTCACATCCATTGGCCATGTCACATAAATGTTTGCAAGCTCATCCTACCTGATTCAAGAGCAGATTACCGAATCATCTTCTCATTTACCTGGGGTGTATTTGTGGTGTTCCAATCTACCTTGCTGCAACAATTCCACTTTTTTATCTGCACTTTCCCAGTACTTGTAACACTATATTCTGTGTGTCTAGCATAACCATGTGTGTTACATAAAGGCAGGACGTTGGCAGTCATAGTTATAGAACCATGCAGAACACAAACGGCCCTTCAGCCCATCTTGTCCATGCTGACCAAGATGCACCATGTCCCACCTGCCCGCGATTGGCCCTGAAGGGCCTGTCCCACTTGGCTCCATCATATCAATGTCGCCAAAAGATTTGGAACATTTCAAAATCCAGCGGCAACAAAAAAAATGTTGCGAGACTTGAAAAACCCGCGCGTCCATACGTGATCACACCACCACTTTGTCGGTCAATGATGCCGGCAATTGCCGAAAAAATGGCCAGGCCCTTTATCCTTCTAAACCCTTCCTATCCATATACCTGTACAAAATGTATTTACAATGTTGTCCCAGCACCTGCTCCAGCTACCTGGTTTGTTACCTTGTTCCATACACCCACCCACATATACCTGTCCAAAATGTATATACAATGTTGTCCCAGCACCTGCTCCAACTACCTGGTTTGTCACCTGGTTCCATACACCCACCACTCACTGTGTGGCAACAGTTGCCTTTCAGGTTCTGTTGGGATACAAGCTCTGACCTTGACCATGTGGGTCAGCCTTTGTCTCCAGAACCAGAGGTGGCTTCAGGCTGAGGGTGGGGAGGTATACAGAGTATCCACACTGTTGGAATGTCGATGTTAGATGCTGGGCTCCAGGGAGGATCATTAAACAGGCACACAATCTGCCACTGAAATGGTTGAGGAATTTCACGTGTCTTGGTTTCTCTGATCCTACAGTCTTGTCTGTATTGATGCATGATCTGATCTGACGGGGTAGTTCACTCGCTCACAAAGCCTGTCACTATATTGCCGTACACATGATAATCACAAACCACGACAACTTCTAACACTTGTGTCCTGCAGAGTCTGGTCTCCTGTGGACCCCGGGCTCTGCATCAAACCATGACTTTGCACAGGGCAGTGGAGATGGGCCACAGAGGGGAAGGTGGCTGGAGAATGGACAATGGTCCTCTGTCCCAGAGCGAGTGGCTGAGTGAGAGACTGCGTCCACATTGCACTAGCCCGAGATCCCAGCAGAAACATCAATGAGCATTTCTTTTCCCTAATGATATTCTGCAGAGTTTGTTTTGGTTTCTTGGTGAGCTGACGAACGACGGCTATTGATCGGACCAGGGGTGTGTGTGGCTGTATTCTGTGGACATAAGAGCTAGACGTGAGAGTGTTGGCTATCGGCAGAGCCACACCACCTACCTCGGCAATCAATCACGTCGTTTCTCTCGACAAAGCTCGGGCAGAAGTGCTTTCACGATCAATTCTCACTCGCGTCAGCTGAGCCAATGTTTGAATGTAGCGTGAATCAGGAGTATTGATCAAAGCTGTGCCCACAGTACTGAGGGGCAGGGTACTGAAGGGTCAACACTGCCCTGAGTGCTTGACCCTTTCCTTTGTGGTACCATGCCACATGGGCAGCTGAATGAGAGAATGACGGAGCCTTGTTTTAATGCCAGGTCCAAAGAAGACTTTATTTGGTGCAAGAGTTAGGGGTTAGATTCAGATTGGAGGCCAGTGGCGGGTGGTATGGGCTGGGATCAGTACTGGGGTCCACTGTTGTTTGTCATCTCTACAGCATTAACGATTTAGATGACAGCATTGTCCACATGGTTAGTAAGTTTACAATGAAGAAAGGTTGCAACGAGATCAGGTCATCTTGGAAAGTTGGCCAAGGACACGCTAGAGGCAGGAAACATGTTCCCGACGTTGGGGGAGTCCGGAACCAGGGGCCACACACAGTTTAAGAATAACGGGTCGGCCATTTAGAAAGGAGACGAGGAAACACTTTTTCTCACAGAGAGTGGTGAGTCTGTGGAATTCTCTGCCTCAGAGGGTGGTGAAGGCAGGTTCTCTGGATGTTTTCAAGTGAGAGCTAGATTGGGCTCTTAAAAATAGCGGAGCCAGGGGATATGGGGAGAAGGCAGGAGAATGGGGTTAGGAGGGAGAGATAGATCAGCCATGATTGAATGGTGGAGTAGACTTGATGGGCCGAATGGCCTAATTCTGCTTCTGACCAGCCTACCATGTGAGTCAAACCCTCACTAAAGTTCATGTAGATATTGGAGCCACGAGAAACTTGAACAGAACACAAAATGATGCAGGAACTCGGCAGGTCAGACAGGTCAGTAGAGGGATTGGATAGACGGCATTTTGGGTCGGGACCCTTCTCCAGATGTGTTTGACCCTTCTCCAGATGTGTTTGACTCCATGGGGAGAATATTTACCAATCTGCCCTCATCAATGTTTTTTCCTACTTATTTCCTCCAAAAAGAACATGATCAAATAAATGAATGAGACAAAAATTGCCTTCCCCAACGGGCAGCTGAATCTTCAGGAAGGTCCATGTCCTTTGTGAATGTACATAGCACCCTCCCTGTAGAGTAGCTCTCCACTGATGTGGGGCTGCCTGGCCTGTAGTGGCCAAGACAGTCCCACTGTAGTGACCCAGACACTGTAGTGACCCAGACAGTCCCACTGTAGTGACCCAGACACTGTAGTGACCCAGACAGTCCCACTGTAGTGTCCCAGACAGTGTAGTGTCCCAGACACTGTAGTGACCCAGACACTGTAGTGGCCAAGACAGTCCCACTGTAGTGACCCAGACAGTGTAGTGACCCAGACACTGTAGTGACCCAGACACTGTAGTGACCCAGACAGTCCCACTGTAGTGACCCAGACACTGTAGTGGCCCAGACACTGTAGTGACCCAGACACTGTAGTGACCCAGACAGTCCCACTGTAGTGACCCAGACAGTGTAGTGACCCAGACACTGTAGTGACCCAGACAGTCCCACTGTAGTGACCCAGACACTATAGTGACCCAGACACTATAGTGACCCAGACAGTCCCACTGTAGTGACCCAGACACTGTAGTTACCCTGACAGTCCCACTGTAGTGACCCAGACACTACAGTGACCCAGACCCTATAGTGGTCCAGACAGTCCCACTGTAGTGACCCAGACAGTCCCACTGTAGTGACCCAGACACTATAGTGACCCAGACAGTCCCACTGTAGTGACCCAGACACTGTAGTGACCCAGACACTGTAGTGACCCAGACACTGTAGACACTATAGTGACCCAGACACTGTAGTGACCCAGACACTGTAGTGACCCAGACACTGTAGTGACCCAGACACTGTAGTGACCCAGACAGTCCACTGTAGTGACCCAGACAGTCCCACTGCAGTGTAGCAAGGTGTGTGCTCTGTAAACTATGCCCCAACCAATTACTGAGGACCGGAGCAAGCTGCAGATGTTGCCTCGAGCAAGGATTGAGTTTGAATGGAAAGAGGGGCCTGAGAGGGTGGTGTGGTGGTGCAGGCAGTGGTGTTGGGACCTGGGGATGGAGGTTTCTCCACCCTGCATCACTGGCCTTTAGTAACCGGGATCCACGCTCACTGCAACTTGCTGGGCCACATCTCCAGCAGTAAAACAGTGACTAATGTTCACAATTACTTTCATGTCTGTAAACTGCTCTGGGGCTGCCCTGCAGTTGTGAAAGTTGCCATTATAAATGTGAGTTCCTTCTTTCATCCGTGGTCCCTTCTAAGTAGCGCAATTAAACAGGGAACCGTGGCCTGGAGATGCTCATACATTTACACACAGCAGTTACTGGGGGACCCTGTCCACAGTGGCTCATATTGATTGTTTAAGAAGGAACTGCAGATGCTGGAAAATCGAAGGTAGACAAAAGTGCTGGAGAAACTCAGCGGGTGCAGCTGCATCTATGGAGCGAAGGAAATAGGCGACGTTTTGGGCCGAAACCCTTCTTCAGACATATTGATTATTGGGGCTCATATTGGTTATTGGAGATCTTGCTCGGTCTACATTAGTGATCTAGCTTCACGATGACTTACTGTGAAGTATCTGTGCCATGCCAAGGTCCCTCTGTGAGGTTTGCCAGAGAGTTCACAGTGCGGATCTGATGTTGGGTTGTTGGGTAAGTGACAAATTCAGGCTCGAATACAGGAATATTTGCAGTTCTGCTGACGAAAGCAATGAAGACAGACACAAAATGCTGGAGTAACTCAGCGGGACAGGCAGCATCTCTGGAGAGAAGGAATGGGTGACATTTCGGGTCGAGACCCTTCTACAGACTGAATGTCACAGGGAAAGGAAACGAGAGATAGGCTAATATGGTCATTAGTGATGGGAGTAGAAGTAGGCCATTCGGCCCATCAAGTCTACTCTGCCATCCAATCATAGCTGATCTATCTCTCCCTCCTAACCCCAATATCCAGACTTTTCCCCATAACCTCTGACCAAAATATAGATGATGATGTAGAGAGATATAGAACAAATGAAAAGTACCAATGATGAAGGAAACGGGCCGCTGTTGGCTTCAGGTCCTGAAGAAGGGTCTTGACCCAGAACGTCACCCATTCCTTCTCTCCAGAGATGCTGCCTGTCCCGCTGAGTTACTCCAGCTTTTTGTGTCTATGTTTAATTTAAACCAGCATCTGCAGTTGCTTCCTGAACTAAACTCAACGTGTGCCCAGGTTAATGGCTCTGCCTTGCAGATGGACCTTTGATTATCTCTTTGATCTAATTATATGACAGCCTAGTGCCTTTATGAAGACATTACTGCATTAAAATGGCTATTGATCTCAGCCCTGAATCGATTGACTGACTGATCATCCAGTGACAGTTCTCAGTCACACTCTATATTTGTGACCCAGACGGCCAACCTTGCCCCAGGTGTGTGCGGCTAGCTCCAGACCCCCCCCCGTCGCATGGACCAAGTATCCCTTCCCCTTCCCTTGTGGGGGCGAGTCAAGGAAGAACAGGGCACCTGCAGAAAGGTCTCGACCCAGAACGTCACCCATTCCTTCTCTCCACAGATGCTGCCTGTCCCGCTGAGTTACTCCAGCGTTTTGTGTCTCTCTTGATTCAGTGTATAGTCACGTGTAGTGGGATACAGTAAAAAGCTTTTGTTGTGGGCTAACCATCCAGCAGAAAGACAACACATGATTACAATCTGGCCATTTACAGTGTACAGATACAGGATAAGGGAATAACGTTTAGTGCAAGGGAGAAATGTTGCTGTGAGGAGAGTGGAGTGATTTAGACCCAACTCATCCCTACTTGTTTGTGAGTGGCAGTCCCTCCACCCTGCCTGGGGAAAGGGGGGGGGGGGGCTAGTATCACAGTCCTTGGGCCAAATGCCCCCCCCCCCCCCGAGCACTGTGCTTCTGTATAGACTTTAGAGATACAGCGCGGAAACAGGCCCTTCGGCCCACCAACCAATGATACTAGCACTATCCTACACACACACACACACTAGGGACAATTTAAGTTTTTTTTACTGAAGCCAATTAACCTACAAACCTGACGTCTTTGAAGTGTGGGAGGAAACCCACGTGGTCACCGTGAGAACATACAAACTACATACAGGCAGCTCCCGTAGTCAGGATCTGCAGTTACTTCCAGATGCATTCCTTCCGATGTATTCAAAGTTCAAAGTTCAAAGTAACTTCATTGTCAATTCTATTATGCAACAGTAGTTACACAGAGGATCGAAATTACGTTTCCCCATACTCCAAATGTGCAGTAATATTAAAAACACAGACAGACAACATACCAATAAAAATAGACAATAGACATTACATTATTTAAAATATTAAAATATTCACAGTGTGCCAAAATGTAGCAAAAACCTTGAGGTATTTTAAACAGGGTGCAACAATGAAAGGTGCAATATAGAAAAAGTGCAAATTCCATACTGGAGACATTGAGCCAAAGTTATTTTCACAGTTTGTTTGTCTTTGTTTGGGTACTGTTCATGGAATTTACTTAAGTGTGTTGAGTAGTCTGATGGCCTGAGAGAAAAAGTTGTTTTTGAATCTGGTGGTTTTGCTCCGCATGCTGCGGTAGCGCTTACCGGAAGGTAGGAGGGTGAACAGTTTGTTCAAGAGAGGGTTAGATTTAGATCTGAGGACTAACACAATCAAGGGATATGGGGAATGGGGTACTGATTTTGAATGATCAGCCATGATCATATTGAATGGCAATGCTGGCTTGAGGGGCTGAATGGCCTCCTCCTGCACCTATTGTCTATGTTTCTATGTTACCTACACACTGCAGCAGGGAGGACAAATGCCAGAGTGAATGCTTCAGATGTAGCCACCCTGACCTTTCCTTTCTGCTCCGCTGTTTACAGAAGGGTTCTTTAGACACAGGATACAGGACATGTGGGAGTGAGTGATGGTGATGGATAAACTCAGTCAGAGGCCAAAGCAATCAGTGAGTCTGCAGCCTGATGGCGGCGTGTGAGAGTATGTTGACACGGTGAACAGAGGAAAATTAAATTCCTTTTAAATGTCACCTGGAAATTGAACGCATCTATTCACCGCCCAGTGACCATGGATTAACCCCCCCCCCCCCACCCCCCCAACCCCCCTACCTCCCCCCCCACAACCCCCCCCTTCCCTCCCCCCCCCCCCCCCCCTCCCTTCCCCCCCCCCCCTCCTCTCCACCCCCCCCCTCCCCCCCCCTCCTCCATCTCTCCACCCCCTTCAGTGACTGAGCCACAGTATTTGCAAGACCACCACATCATTCATTGAAACACACACAGAAATCAGGCAAAGACACAGAGTGCTGGAGTAACTCAGCGGGTCAGGCAGCATCTGTGGAGAACATGGGATAGGTGACGTTTCACAGTGCTGGAGTAACTCAGCGGGTGCAGCAGCATCTATGGAGCTAAGGAAATAGGCAACGTTTTGGGCCGAAACCCACAAGGGTTTCGGCCCAAAACGTTGCCTATTTCCAGAAGGGTTTCGGCCCGAAACGTTGCCTATTTCCTTCGCTCCATAGATGCTGCTGCACCATAACTCAGCGGGTCAGGCAGCAGCTGTGGAGAACATGGATAGGTGACGTTTCACAAAGTGCTGGAGTAACTCAGTGGGTCAGGCAGCATCTGTGGGGAACATGGATAGGTGACGTTTCACAGAGACCCACTGAGTTCCTCCAGCACTGTTGGAGTTTTTTTTCAACCTACCAAGCCCAGTGGTTTTGGGAAGTGGGAGGAAACTGGAGCACCCGGAGGAAACCCACGCAGTCACAGGGAGAACGAGCAAACTCCACACAGACAGCGGCAGAGGTCAGGATTGAACCTGTGGCCTCTGGAGCTGCTCCTGTGTACAAGGTGTTCCTGTGGCTGCTGCGTCTGGGCATGGTCTCAGGGGCAGTGACTCACTGCAGAGAGATTGTTGTGTATGTCCCAAGGTTGTGGAAGGTGCAATCAGAATATGAGCCCAATCTGTGTTTGCTTGGCTTTCATCAACCTTGTGTGTGTTGGGTGAAGCTGTACTCCATCTAATGAGGCCGGGTAATTTGGTGGGAGCGTTGCTGAGTTTGATCCACTGGGAACATTGCAACCTGTGGGATTGGTTTCTATTGGATGGGTATGTCTGCTGATGCGCCATGCTCAGTATTTTAATTACTGAGTGCTTCTAATGAGTTTTCAGGATTAATCAAGAGCGAATCCCTGTTGGAATGGTTCCCTGTGAGCGGGGCGGTGATGTGTGAACTGTCTCCAGCAGCAGAATAGCTGGTGATCGAGAGTTTGCAACTCCAGCCGGCTGGGGATGGCAGTGAGGGGGATTGTGTGAGTTATTTGTGTCCTGTGTGGCAGACCAACGCTGACTCTGTGTGTGTGTGTGTGCGTTTGTTTTGTCAAAAATACATTTAATAATTGATTGCAATAATATATACGGCACAAATCATAATACAAAATCAACCAATTATCTCAACAAATCTTAGCTAAATGAATCGAGGGATATGGGGAGAAGGCAGGAACGGGGTACTAATTGTGGATGATCAGCCGTGATCATATTGAATGGCAGTGTTGGCTCGAAGGGCCGAATGGCCGACTCCTGCACCTATTGTCTATGTTTGTAATATTCTTGTATACTATTTATACAATCCTTGTGAAGGATATATTCCACCCACCACAATCGCACGCCTAGAGTCTGTACACACACACTGGGACAATAAATAGTCTGTGTACACACAGTCTCCTGTACACAGTCTGCATGCACACAGACTGTCCCATGTAGAGAGCGTCTATGTACACACAAACATTGCCCCGTGTACAGTGACTGTATACGCACAACCTCCCGCATGCTGAGAGAGTTTGTGTATACACAGGCACTGCCCGTGTACAGAGAGATTTAGTGTACACACATTCTCCTGTACACACGGAGAGCAGTAGAAATGAGGAACTACGCATGCTAGTTCACAGAGAAAGACACAGAGTGCTGGAGTAACTCAGCGGGTCAGGCAGCATCTATGGAGCTAAGGAAATAGGCAACGTTTCGGGGCCGAAATCCTTATGGAAATAGGCAACGTTTCAGGCCGAAACCCTTATGGGTTTCGGTCCGAAACGTTGCCTATTTCCTTCACTCCATAGATGCTGCTGCACCATAACTCAGCGGGTCAGGCAGCATCTGTGGAGAACATGGATAGGTGACGTTTCACAGAGTGCTGGAGTAACTCAGCGGGTCAGGCAGCATCTGTGGAGAACATGGATAGGTGACGTTTCACAGAGTGCTGGTGTAACTCAGCGGGTCAGGCAGCATCTGTGGAGAACATGGATAGGTGACGTTTCACAGAGTGATGGAGTAAATGTCAGATAAGTTGCAGGCAAAGCGCATCCCTGTGGAGAACATGGATAGCCTGTGACGTTTGACAGGAGTGCGGGACGTAACTCAGTGGGTCAGGCAGCTTTCTGTGGAGAACATGGATAGGTGACGTTTCACAGAGCAACCGTGCCTAGTGGGACGGCCGCTGGAGTAACTCAGCGGGGAGCAGGCAGCAGGTCTGTGGACCTGGATGGAGATGTGGATAGGAGACGGTCGGCGAGTGCAGGACTCTTCAGGGCAGTTTTGGAGGCAATGTCTAGATAAGTAGCCTAGATAAACACTGGCCCTTGTGGCCGTTGTTGACCACCTGTGTTTTCCCTCCTGCCTGTAGACCGTATGAGTGGGAGTCTCGGAGCACGTGTTTCCAGATGGACTTTGTGGCTGTGCAGCTATCCCGGTGATCGAGGTTTGGCCCCGCACCCAGCGGCACTACCTGCAACTTCCGTGGGACGGCCAACAGACCAGTGAGGCTCACAGCCCGAGGGAGAGACGCAGGTAAGAACACACCTGGATGGAGATGTGGAGAGAGACTGTCGGCTTGGTGCAGGGTGTGTGGTGGTGCGGTGTGGGGTCGGGTCGGTTTAGACCAGGAGAAGGCCTGGTGTAGACCTCAGGCCTCACTGTGAACCTGCCTAGTGTTGGCGGGATGCTCCATGATGTGCCTTGACCACCACTCAGTGTGGAGTGGAGTACTGGATCACGTGCTGGAGTACTGGGTCACGTTCTGGAGTACTGGGTCACGTGCTGGAGTATTGGGTCACGTGCTGGAGTATTGGGTCACGTGCTGGAGTACTGGGTCACGTTCTGGAGTACTGGGTCACGTTCTGGAGTACTGGGTCACGTGCTGGAGTACTGGGTCACGTTCTGGAGTACTGGGTCACGTGCTGGAGTACTGGGTCACGTGCTGGAGTACTGGGTCACGTGCTGGAGTACCTGGGTCACGTGCTGGAGTACTGGGTCGCGTTCTGGAGTACTGGGTCGCGTGCTGGAGTACTGGGTCGCGTGCTGGAGTACTGGGTCGCGTGCTGGAGTACTGGGTCGCGTGCTGGAGTACTGGGTCACGTGCTGGAGTACTGGGTCGCGTGCTGGAGTACTGGGTCGCGTGCTGGAGTACTGGGTCACGTGCTGGAGTACTGGGTCACGTGCTGGGTCACGTGCTGGAGTACTGGGTCACGTGCTGGAGTACTGGGTCACGTGCTGGAGTACTGGGTCACGTTCTGGAGTACTGGGTCACGTTCTGGAGTGCTGGGTCACCTGGTGGAGTACTGGTCCACTTGTGCCACTGAATGTAAAGGAGGTTGGTCGAACTATCTGAGTCATAGAGTGATACAGCACGGAAACAGGCCCTTTGGCCCAACTTCTCCATGCCGACCAACATGCCCCATCTACACTAGTCCCACCTGCCTGCGTTTGGCCTATGTCCCTCTAAACCTGTCCTATCCATGTACCTGTCCAAATGTTTCCTCAACGTTGCGATGGTATCTGCGTGTGCATCGTACCATGACTGAATGTTGCCTGCACCTGGATACCTGTGGACCCCGACACCTGTGCACCTGGATACCTGTGGACCCCGACACCTGGATACCTGTGGACCCCAACACCTGGATACCTGTGGACCCCAACACCTGCGCACCTGGACACCTGTGGACCCCAACACCTGTGGACCCCAACACCTGTGCACCTGGGCTGCTGCATTTGGTGATGGGGTGGACATTGTACAAGCAGTGACACACCTGTGACCCAGGGTGGACAGAGAGCCATTGATGAAGGGGCTGAGGGTGGTAGTTCCAGGACACCACAACCACTCTGCCTGAGGTGCAGCCACAGCCGTTGCTGCCAGTTCCAGCCGTTGATCCACAAAGACCAGCGTCCTGGCTGGATGGGGACTTGCCCCAACCGAGAGAGCAGTGCGGAACTATCTGCCGACCTCATTGGTGGCCCTCAGACTATCCTTGATCGGACTTTGCTGCCATTACCTTGCGCTAAACATTATTCCCTTGTCATTTATCCAGACAATGTAAAAGGCTCGAATGTCATTGTGGATTCAAGAGACAGTTAGATTTAGCTCGAACAGTATCAAGGGATTGTGTCTTTTCTCCCGTTATGCACCATGTTTACATATTGTGTTGTGGGGCTGCAGCAAAGCAAGAATGTCATTGTCCTATCATGGACACATGACAATAAACACTCTTGACTCCTGGGTACTGATTCTGGATGATCAGCCATGATCATATTGAATGGCATTACCATGGCAATGGTGTGTGTGTGTGTGTGTGTCGGTGTGTGTGTGTCGTGTGTGTGTGTGTGTCGGTGTGTGTGTGTCAGGGTGTGTGTGTCAGGGTGTGTGTGTCAGGGTGTGTGTGTCGGGGTGTGTGTGTGTGTCAGGGTGCGAGTGTGTGTGTGTCAGGGTGTGTGCGTGTGTGTCAGGATGTGTGTGTCAGGATGTGAGTGTGTCAGGGGTGTGTGTCAGGGTGTGTGTGTGTCAGGGTGTGTGTGTCAGGGTGTGTGTGTCAGGGTGTGTGTGTCAGGGTGTGTGTGTCAGGGCCTGTGTGTCAGGGTGTGTGTGTCAGGGTGTGTGTGTGTCGGGGTGTGTGTGTGTGTGTGTCAAGGTGTGTGTGTGTGTGTAAACTCAGCTGAATTTGCAAGTGATGGCGGTGCATGGAAAATGAATACGTTCCAGACTCTCCCATCGCATGCGTTGGGACACATTGTAGTGGCCATAATGGAGTGGCTCTTGTCTACTGGAGCCGTGTGTGTGTGGTGTGTGTGTGTGTGTGTGTGTGTGTGTGTGTGTGTGTGTGTGTGTGTGTGTGTGTGTGT
>NC_073412.1:760000-772500 GCF_028641065.1 Leucoraja erinaceus | reverse complement strand
CGCTGATCAGCCCCCCACACCTGAGTAGGACCCAAAACATGGCTTTTGTAAACTGTGCCTAGTGTGTGAGATAGAGCTCGTGTAACGGGTGACAGTGATCAGCCCCGACCCACACCATCAGAGTAGTCCCGAAACCCGGAAAAACATCCTATTTCCTTCGCTCCATAGATGCTGCTGCACCCGCTGAGTTACTCCAGCACTCTGTGAAACGTCACCTATCCATGTTCTCCACAGATGCTGCCTGACCCGCTGAGTTACTCCAGCACTCTGTGGCCTTAGATACAAGGTTTCATGTAGAGAGGTGCTTATGATCTAGAAATGACCCTCTATAGAAATAGAGCTGTCAAGAATTGGGGGAGACGGGAGATATTTGAGAGAGAGCAGAGGAAGGGGTTTGAAAGGAGTGCTCTACTTGGGGCTAGTATAGGCTTGATGGGCCAAACTGTTCCTTGTTTCTACAAGTGTATAGCCCAACTTGATTAAGTCAATGTAGGACTTATTTTTCCTTTTACTAACATCATAAGCAGGAAAAGAATGTTGGGGGGAGTCCAGAACTAGGGGCCACAGTCTAAGAATAAAGGGGAGGCCATTTAAAACTGAGATGAGAAAAAACTTTTTGAGTTGTGGAATTTGTGGAATTCCCTGTCACAGAGGGCAGTGGAGGCCAAGTCACTGGATGAATTTAAGAGAGAGTTAGATAGAGCTCTAGGGGCTAGTGGAGTCAAGGGATATGGGGAGAAGGCATTGATTGTTGATTGTGGATGATCAGCCATGATCACAATGAATGGCAGTACAGGCTCAAAGGGCCGAATGGTCTCCTCCTGCATCTATTTTCTATGTTTCTATCATCAGTCTAGCTGTTGGGCACAGTGCGCTGAGCAGAAGCTTCTCTCCACCCTATCAATGAGCGACCTGGCTCAGCTGTTACTGCTGCTGGATAACTGAGGACAGGTATAAGGCCAGGCGCCAGGTAGTGAATCTTCATCACATATTCACATCCTTCCTTAAACCAGAAGATCAAAGCACTGAACAGTTTCCCCACTGACCGATATATTGTGTGTTCAATCTCAGTCTCCTGCCCAGAGTCGGTGAATCGAGGACCAGAGGACTTGGTTTAAAGTGAAGGGGGAAAGATTATATAGGAACCTTCACACACAAAGGGTGGTGGGTGTATGGAACAAGCTGCCAGAGGAGGTAGTTGAGGCTGGGACTATCCCAACGTTTAAGTAACAGTTAGACTGGTACATGGATAGGACAGGTTTGGAGGGATATGGACCAAACATGGGCAGGTGGAACTAGAATAGCTGGGACATGTTGGCTAGTGTGGGCAAACATAGAAACATAGAAATTAGGTGCAGGAGTAGGCCATTCGGCCCTTCGAGCCTGCAAAAACGCAAAATCCATTCAATATGATCATGGCTGATCATCCAACTCAGTATCCCGTACCTGCCTTCTCTCCATACCCCCTGATCCCCTTAGCCACAAGGGCCACATCTAACTCCCTCTTGAATATAGCCAATGAACTGGCCTCAACTACCCTCTGTGGCAGAGAGTTCCAGAGATTCACAACTATCTGTGTGAAAAAAGTTCTTCTCATCTCGGTTTTAAAGGATTTCCCCCTTATCCTTAAGCTGTGACCCCTGTCCTGGACTTCCCCAACATCGGGAACAATCTTCCTGCATCTAGCCTGTCCAACCCCTTAAAAATTTTGTAAGTTTCTATAAGATCCCCTCTCAATCTTCTAAATTCTAGAGAGTATAAACCAAGTCTATCCAGTCTTTCTTCATAAGACAGTCCTGACATCCCAGGAATCAGTCTGGTGAAACGTCTCTGCACTCCCTCTATGGCAATAATGTCCTTCCTCAGATTTGGAGACCAAAAACTGTACGCAATACTCCAGGTGTGGTCTCACCAAGACCCTGTACAACTGCAGTAGAACCTCCCTGCAAGTCGGGCCGAAGGGCCTGTTTCCACACTGTATGGAAACACTCAACGGGTCAGGCAGCCTCTGTGGAGGATGGACATCAACAATCCACAGGTGCAAGGTGACTTGTGCTCAACAGAATTGATAAGATGGTGATATCGTCAGGGTTGAGACTGCATTGACACACATGTGTGATAAGCTCCAGGTCTAGTTTCACATGGGGACCCCACATATTTGGGAGTGCTGGTGGAGGCAGATATGATAGGGGCATTTACAAAGGCTTTTACACGGCACATGGATATCATAAGATCACATGTGATAGAACCAGAGTTAGGCCATTCAGCCCATCCAGTCTACTCCACCATTCAATCATGGCTGATCTTTCTCTCCCTCCTAGCCCCATCGTTCTGCCTTCTCCCCATAACCCCTGACACCCGCACTGATCAAGAATCTATCTATCTCTGCTCTGCCTTAAAAATATCCCTAGTGTGTAGGGAGGGGATGAGATAGAACCAGTGTGTGTACGGGTTAGTTCCTGTGCTGTACCTTTCAATTGATGGGTTGTGAATGGCGAGTGGCAGTGGTGAACACTTACTGACCCCAGGAAGATTTACAGGCTGCTATCCACTGTCTTAATGTCAGCACCAGCCTCTCTGAAAGGAGCCATTATAATGTGCTCAACAGCTCACAGTTTGAGCAGTCAAACAGTCCTGTTGAGATTCAGCATTTGTGTACTAAGCCAGGTGTTTGCTGGAGTTCTCTATCACTGGCTGTCAGAGACACTGTACTGCATTCCTGTATAGGAAGGAACTGCAGATGCTGGTTTAAACCGAAGACAGACACAAAATGCTGGAGTAACTCAGCGGGACAGGCAGCATCTCTGGAGAGAAGGAATGGGTGACGCTTCTATCTATATATAGACCCTATATCTATTCCTATATCAGTTATATCAGAATAGAATCCACTCCTTCTCTCTAGACACTGCCTGTCCCGCTGAGTTACTGCAGCTTCTTGTGTCTATCTGTTGTTCCATCCCACCCAGTCTAGAAGGGGAGTCGCTAGGTTCCAAATGTACCAATGGTGAAATATGCCAGTGATGACGGAGGGAGGGGGGGGGGGGGGGGGGGGGGGGGTTGGGGAGGGGGGTGGGGGAATTTCAGTCCGTGTTAGATCACCGTCGCTGAGCAGTGTCCAAGAGACTGATGGTTGTTGGGAAGAAGCTGTTCTTGAACCTGGAGGTCACGGTTTTCAGGCTCCTGTACCTTCCTCCCGATGGTAGCAGTGAGATGGGAGAGTGGCCAGGATGGTGTGGGTCTCTGGTGATGCTGGCTGCCTTCTTGAGGCAGTGACTCCTGTAGATCCCTTCATTGTTGGGGGGGTCAGTACTGTGATGGACCTTCGATGGTGGGGAGGTCAGTATCTGTGATGTGATGGACCAGCCAGTATCCACCACTATCCGTAGCCTCACACTATCCAGCATTAAACACAGTTTGACCAAGATTTAAACATGATGCACATTTCCTGCCGGCACTCGTGAGATTTATATGGTTCTCACGTCTATAAATTGCAGGGTAGCCGAGACAGCTAATTTTGAATCATAAAAAAAGTTCCAATATTCATCTCCAGAGACTGGTTGGAGAGTTGCAGCTATTTTTCTTGGATGGCAGTGACACTTGTGTCATTAGGAAGATGGTGCCTGCACTCTAGGAGGGGGGGATAAGCAATGATTGCAGTCAGAACACAGGCGTCTGCCTTCAGGCCATTCCTGATTGTGGTAATGAAGGCTGGTAATTGTGTCGTGTTTATATTATTCAGTAAGTGATGGCTCCATAGTTCACTGATTCCGGTCCTTATCAGAGGGCTCATTGCTGCACACATCCATGTCCCACTTGGGCAACTCTTTAGGAGACTGCCAGGGACTAGTTTTAATGGAATTCACCTACAACAACCTACAACAGCCTACAACAGGCTACACAACCACCTACAACAGGCTACAACAACCTACAACCAACCTACAACAAACTACAACAGCCTACAACCACATTCAACCACCTACAACAGCTTACAACAGGCTACAACAGCCTACAACAGCCTACAACCACCTACAACCACCTTCAACCACCTACAACCGCCTACAACCACCTACAACCGCCTACAACCGCTTACAACCGCCTACAACAACCTATAACAGCCTACAACCGCCTACAACCAACCTACAACCAACCTCCAACCTACACCTAACCTACACCCAACCTACAACAGCCTACAACCGCAACCTACACCCAACCTACAACCAACCTACAACCAACCTACCTACAACCAACCTACAACCAACCTACACCCAACCTACAACCAACCTACAACAGCCTACACCCAACCTACAACCAACCTACAACCAACCTACACCCAACCTACAACCGCCTACAACCGCCTACAACAGCCTACAACAGCAAACAGCAAAGATTGTCGCCACTGTCGCCAAAAAATTTGCAACATGTTGAAAATCTCCCAGCAGTCGCCTGTAATCGCCCAAAAAAACGCCTAAGTTGGACAGGCCCATTAGTCAGCGGTGTGTTTGATTCTTGCCCTCCCTCTGTGACGAATGGAGGAATCACAGAGAGAGAGAGTCTGAAGAAGTGTCTCCACTACCGATGTTGGGGGAGTCGAGAACCAGGGGCCACACAGTTTAAGAATAAGGAGTCGGCCATTTAGGACTGAGATGAGGAAAAACTTTTTCACCCAGACAGTTGTGAATCTGTGGAATTCTCTGCCACAGACGGCAGTGGAGGCCAATTCACTGGATGGTTTCAAGAGTGAGTTAAGGGCGTGATTTTTTCCGGTGACTGGCAGCATCATTGGCTGACGTATCAGGTCACCGAAAAAGTTGTGACATGATGCGCGTGATGCCGTATTGACACGCGTGATGCCGTATTGACACACGTGTGATGCCGTATTGACACACGTGTGATGCCGTATTGACACGTGTGTGATGCCGTATTGACACATGCCGTATTGACACACGGTTTATTTAAAGTAATGCAACATTTTTTTGTCGCCGCTGGATTTTGAAATGTTGACGTGAAATGATTGTCCCGTGTATCGAGGTACAGTGTAAAGCTTCCTTGTTGCGTGCGATCCAGTCAGCGGAAAGACAATACATGATTACAATCGAGCCGTCTACAGTGTACAGATACAGGATAAAGGGAATAATGTTTAGTGCAAGGTAAAGTCCGATCGCGGATAGTATGAGGGTCTCCAGTGAGGTAGATGGAAGGTCAGGACCACCCTCTTGTTGTGGTGGGATGGTTCAGCTGCCAGATCTACTGTGTGTGAATGGTTCTCTCACACAGACGCCACTGGTTCAGTGTGCCGGCCTTGACTACACAAGCTGCGGAGAATGTTTGATCAGCCCATTATCCAACGCCTTATCTCAACATCGGCACTCTGATATATACTGCCGCTCAGTTCATCGGCAAATAGACATAATGGCCGCGCTTGTAACACCGCTCACCGCCTTGCAGATCATCCCTTCCTCCGTACCAGAGTGTCACAACCCCTGAGTAAACCAGCTGCGAAGATAGACACAAAAAGCTGGCGTAACACAGCGGGACAGGCAGCGTCTCTGGAGCGAAGGAATTGGTGACGTTTCGGGTCGAGACCCTTCTTCACACTGGTTAGGGATAAGGGAAAGGAGAGATACAGGCGGTGATGTGGAGAGATATAGAATGAATGAAAAAATAACGATGATAAAGGATCTAGGCCACTGTTGCTGTTTGTTGGGTGGCTCAGCCTTGCCTGGGGGGTCAGATATCTGCCGCTGGATGGCTCCCACTGTGTGTCGGCCTGTCTCTTGGTCCGTCTTTGCTTGTTGGACCTCGTCCATCCTCAGCCCATCTCACACCATCCGTCTTTGTCCAACTGTCTATCCAGCTCCTGTACCCACCTATCACTCACCAGCTTTTCCTGCCCCTCCTTCTCCTCCAGCTTTCATCACCCCCCACACCCCATCCCGCCCCCCCAACCCCATCAATCAGTCTGCCCCCCCCCATCACCCTCCATCCCAGAGGAGCCCCCCCGAGTTACCCATCCTCTGTGTCCCCCCCCATCTACTGCCTGCACCTATCCTGTCGTTATGTTTCTATGCAGGAAGATTGCTCTATGTTCCCAGGCACCAGCTTACCACAACTCGGAGAAGAACTGAAATCTTTGCCCCACACATCCAGTTCATTGGCTTTTAAGAGGGAGTCACCCCCTCTCACCTGTCGCCCCGAAGGGCCCCTCATCACCTATTGTCTGTGATATGTCCACACTGGCCTCTGGCTCACATCTCCTTTTACTTCCCCCCCCCTCTCACTGCCCATGAGCCTTTCATCCATTCTAGACATTTCTATCATCATGAGTTTCTGTGATTATATCCTTGCCCATGCGGACTAGCTTCAGAGATTATACCAACTCTCAGAGCTAGCGTGCTGCAGGTGATGGCAAACTGGTAGATGCACCAGGACCTGCAGAAAGTCTTTGCTAAGACACTGCTTCAGAGATAATTCTGATAAATAAACGCTGCTCGTGTGGGAGATAACATCCGTGAGGAGGTCGGGAAGATGAGAGGAACTGAGGTGGCCACAGAGTGCTGGAGTAAGTCCACAGGTCAGGCAGCTTTCTGGAGAACATGGATAGGTGACGTTTCAGGTTGGGACCTTTCACACTGATTGTAGGGGTGGGTAGGGGTTTATAGAGTCTATATGTATTTATATAGACATAGTCATGCAGCATGGAAACAGGCCCTTCAGCCCAACATGCCCCTGCCAACCAAGCTGCCCTATCCATACTAGTCCCACCTGCCCGAGTTAGGCCCATATCCCTCCAAACCTGTCCTACACTTGTCCACAGTCTTTTAAATGTTGTAATTGTACCTGCATCAATTCCCTCGCCTGGCAGCTCGCTCCATGCAACCACCATGCTTCATTTTGTTTGGGCAGCTTACACGCAACTTCAAGTAACGCTTGCTATCCCCCTCTATTCCCTCCCCTGTCCCCGAAACGTCACCCGTCCCTTCTCTCCAGAGATGCTGCCTGTCCCGCTGAGTCACTCCAGCATTCCGTGTCTATCTCCCCCACCCTAGTTCTCCGGCCAGTCTGACTGTCCCTAGTTACATGTTATCTCACTACACCTCCTTCTCACCTTCCCCGAGGTAACAATGACGTATTCTTCATTTTTCTTGAACACTCATCCCTTTTGATAACTCGTTTTCACGCCTTGCCCTTCCTCATCTCTGTGTCTCCCTCTCCCGTGAAGAAGGGTCTCGACCCGACACGTCACCCATGCCTTCTCTCCAGAGATGCTGCCTGTCCCGCTGAGTTACTCCAGCATTTTGTGTCGTTTATCAAAGGTTGAGGAGCAGTGAAGAGATCAAAGGATATGAATATATTCAGTGTCGGCTGGTGGATACAGGCTATAGTTCTCAGCATTGTAGCGCCTCAGTTTAGGAGACAATGTCCAGTGTGTACTGTAGGGTAGAGGTGAATCGGACAGTGTCCTGACCAGAGGTTGGACAAACTTGTGTTGATTTTCCCAGGCATGTGCCGGGTTGTGTGGAGATCTGATAGACCAACATAATATGATGTGAGTCACACATGGGGCAGAACAATCAGAATATTTCCCCATGGTTGTAAATGTTAATGTGAGTAAACAAGGTTTAAAGTACACGAGCAGGTCGGAGGGTACTGGGTGGGTGTCTGGAACATGCTGCCACGGGTGGTGGTGGAGGCACAGATACAGTCATGTCTAGAGGAGAATTCAGCCAGAGAATAGATGGAATGAATCACTTTCAGATGGAAGAGAATAATTTGGCATAATGTCCGGCACAGACTTAGTGGGCTGAAGGGCCTGATGCTAGGCTGTACTGGACTGTTTTATGACTGCCACTGCTGATGTCCTTGAATGGAACCAAGGGGTATGGGGAGAAAGCAGGAACGGGGAACTGATTGGGGATGATCAGCCATGATCATATTGAATGGTGGTGCAGGCTCGAAGGGCCGAATGGCCTCTACTCCTGCACCTATTGTCTGTGTTTCTCTGTGTGCTATCTTGCCCTCCAATATATTTCCCCTGTCTCATTATAACCAGCTCTGTCCTCCCTTCATTGCCACTGCCTTTGTTTCAATTCAGGACGTTAGTTGCGGCAGTGAGACTTTGAACTTCAAACTGGCTGCGATCGACTGCTGTGATCAGTGGTCCCTCAGGGATCTGTCACTGTGAGATCATTTAGTGTTGCAGTGTCTCAAGCCCACCAAGCCTTCTCCTTGGCACTCAAGGTTATCCAGGCAGTAGCAGGGATAGATTTAAAACCCTTTGAAAGTGCAGAAAGAGAGGAACTATTGCCACGGGTGTATTGGGTGATGAAGGGGGGAGACTCCAGGGAGAGTGTGGAATGAATTCATTATTTAATACTTTATTGTCTCAAGCTAAGGGCGGCACGGTGGCGCAGAGCTAGAGTTGCTGCCTCACAGCTCTTGCAGATCCCAATCCCAGTCACGGGTGCTGTCTGTACGGAGTTTGCACGTTCTCCCCGTGACCTTGAGGGTTTTCTCCAAGATCTTCGGTTTCCTCCCACACTCCAAAGACGTACAGGTTTTGTAGGTTAATTGTAGGTGTTTGTGTAAATTGTCCCTAGTGTGTGTAGGATGTGTGGGGATCGATGGTCAGTGTGGACTCGGTGGACCGAAGGGCCTGTTTCCGCGCTGTATCTCTAAGGCTGAGGTGGCTGGGGAGCTCAGTAATGCTTGGCTTGAGTCTAGTTTAGAGATACAGCGCGGAAACAGGCCCTTCAGCCCACCGAGTCCGTGCCGACCAGCGATCCCCGCACACTAACACTATCCTACACACACTAGGGACAATTTACATTTACACCAAGCCAATTAACCTACAAAACCTGCACGTCTTTGGAGTGTGGGAGGAAACTGAAGATCTCGGAGAAAACCCACGCAGGTCACGGGGAGAACGTGCAAACTCCGTACAGACAGCACCCGTAGTCAGGATCGAACTCGGGTCTCTGGCACTGTAAGGCAGCAACTCTACCGCTGCACCACCGTGCCGGGCTGAGAGGTTTTAATTATCATATGTACCTGCAACAGACCAATGGAATTATTTCATTCTGCAGCTTAACAAGCCTGTAAATACAGTATAGAGAGATCAATAGATCAATAACAGTTGCACTAGGTGAGCACGATAGTCCATAACCAAAGTCCGCACTGCAGCCAAAGACACCGTCCACTGGTCAGTGTCGTGCAGTGTCCAAGAGTTTGATGGTTGTTGGGAAGAAGCTGTTCTTGAACCTGGTTTTCAGGCTCCTGTACCTTCTTCCCGATGGTAGCAGTGAGATGAGAGAGTGGCCAGGGTGGTGTGGGTCTCTGATGATGCTGGCTGCCTTATTGAGGCATCGACTCCTGTAGATCCCATCGATGGTGGGGAGGTCAGTACCTGTGATGGACCTTCGATGGTGGGGAGTTTGATTAGCTAACCAGGCAGTGTTGCTCTCTACTGTAAACCTGTAGAAGACCAAATAAGGCAAGAAACAAACTCTAACTATGTCTAGAGCGGTTCATTACGCAGCAGAGGACATATCTCACCTCGATATAATCATGGTTGCATTCTTCACACAGCACCTACAAAGCCTCCCTCATATCCCCAAGCACGTCTTGCCCGTACAAGCTGTGAATCACAGATAATACCAAAATGCCACGTGAATGCATTAACATTTCAACCTCACCCACTCCATCTCCATCCTTGTGACCTGAATCCTGATTTGGTTTGTTTTACAGCGGCCATATCTGGCGGACACGACCTGATGAGTTATGGCCGGGCCGATGGCCGATGGGTTGGGGTGGAGGTGGGGGTGAGTTAGGACATGCAAGAGTGAGTTCCCCCTTTGGGTCTGTGTGGGGATAAGAGGTTCACACAGAACGGCCAAAGTTGCCCGTGTCAAACATGATACCAGGTTAAACTGATCTCATCTGCCTCTACGTGATATGTTGCAGAGGGAGTGTGAGGAAGACCTCTTCACCCTAGAGGTTATTGGACATCTGGTACATGCTGCCACAAGGAGCAGTGGACATTTAGTACCTCCGGAACCACTTAGACAACAGGCCAAGTGTGGGAAGGAACTGCAGATGCTGGTTTACACCGAAGATAAACATTAAATGTTGGAGTAACTCAGTGGGACAGGCAGCATCTCTGTAGAGAAGGAATGGGTGATGTTTTGGTGTCGACCCATTCCTTCTCTCCAGTGATGCTGCCTGTCCCGCTGAGTTACTCCAGCACTTTGTGTCTATCTTCGGTGTAAACCAGCACCTGCAGTTCCTTCCTACACAAGTGTGTGTTGATGGTGGGATTGTGGAGATTGTAACTGCCAGCTCCTTCGAGGGATTTCCCAGACAGGATTAGTATCTATTGTGCAATGTTGGCAAATTTAATATATAAAAATGTGTTCATCAGATTAGAGTCGCAAATCTTCCGACACTGCCCACTGATCTGGCCTTTCAGCACTCGGTTAAATAAGATTCACCAAATCTTATTACACAGGATCAAAACCAGAGATAGTGTACACACACGCACGTATACACACACACACACACATGTACACACACACACACACATATACACACACGTACACACACACACACACACACACACACACACACACGTACACACACACACACACACGTACACACACACACATGTACACACACACACACACACACACACACACACACATGTACACACACACACATACACACACACACGTACACACACACACACACACACACACACACACACACACACACATGTACACACACACACGTACACACACACACACACACACACACACGTACACACACTTCATCACAGGCCCTCCCAAAGGTGGATGAGTAGATGATGGGCCGAATGGCCTTATTCTGCTCCTATCCCTTATGAACATGAACAGCAGCAGCAGGGAGGAACAAGGAAGCTGCTGGCAGTGTGATCAGGAACATGTTTGCTGTGCTCAATCCATTATCACAAAACAGCATCTTCAGACTCGGTAAATAAATTGAGTCTTTGAAGATGTTATGAATTAATCAGTAATGGAGCCTGCAGTTGGAGCCACAAATGCATTCAAACCCGTTGTGCTGTACCAGGCAGGGTTGGTCAGCCTGTTATCTGTGTTTGCTGCTCTCATCCCAATGTTCCTTTAAATCCAATCATTGTGTGAGGAGCAGGAATGCGTGGCAACGTCTCGTGATCACCACAGATGCCAGGAGCAGGACAGGTTCACTGAAACCAGACGTGTAGGAAGGAACTGCAGGTGCTGGTTTAACCCGAAGAAAGACACAAAGTGCTGGAGTAACTCAGCGGGTCAGGCAGCGTCTCTGGAGAACATGAACAGGTGCTGTTTCAATTCGGAACCCATCAGACTGAAGAAGGGTCTCGACTCGAAACGTCACCTATCCATGTTCTCCACAGATGCTGCCTGACCCACTGAGTTACTCCAGCACTCTGTGAAATGTCACCTGTCCATGTTCTCCACAGATGCTGCCTGACCCACTGAGTTATGGTGCAGCAGCATCTATGGAGCTAAGGAAATAGGCAACGTTTCGGGCCGAAATCCTTCTGGAAATAGGCAACGTTTCGGGCCGAAACCCTTACGGGTTTCGGCCCGAAACGTTGCCTATTTCCTTAGCTCCATAGATGCTGCCTGACCCGCTGAGTTACGCCGCCAGCACTCTGTGAAACGTCACCTATCCATGTTCTCCACAGATGCTGCCTGACCCACTGTCCTCCCACACCAGTGGTCAGTGCGTTGACCGCTGTCCATTGGTCCTCGTGTGCGGGTCTGGTGCTGAGGGAACGTAGGGACGAGTTTAGATGGGTGGCTGGTGGTCAGCACGGGCTTGATGGGCTGAGCGGCCTGTGTCCAAACGCACAACTATATATTCTGCGTAATATTTAACGGTGGTGAAGGCACTGCTGACTCAGCAACTGCCAGGGATCTTCATGACTCAGCAACCGCCAGGGATCTGTAACACAGCATGACTCCAGCGTTTTGTGTCTATGTTCAGCCTGATTGGCCTCGCTGCGGGACTGAGCCGACAATAACATTAAACCTTCCCTCCCCAGATGCACGTTGCTAAATCCCAGGTCTCGGGGGGGGGGGGTTGGGTAGGATGGATGGGTGGGGATGGGGGGAGAGGGGGGGAGAATGGGATGCAAGGATAGCTGCAGTGTGGACATTTATCTGCTTGCTGTAACCGCCTGTAACTCTGCACTGCGCTGGATATACCCTGATTCACTGGGATTCTGACAAATGTCAGGTTGCAGGAACCAGTGCAGGGGGGTGGGGAGTGAGCTTGTAGACCTGACTCTTGCTGAGGTTTACAGTCATGTTACACGTGATCTAAAGATCAAATAAATACACCTAGTCTTTTACCCAGAGTAGGGGAACCGAGAGGCAGATGATCTTCTGGGGGGGGGGGGGGGGGGGGGATTTAATAGGAACCTGAGAGGTAACATTTTTACACAAAGGGTGGTGGGTGCATGG
>NC_073412.1:735000-755000 GCF_028641065.1 Leucoraja erinaceus | reverse complement strand
GATCTTATAGAAACTTACAAAATTCTTAAGGGGTTGGACAGGCTAGATGCAGGAAGATTGTTCCCGATGTTGGGGAAGTCCAGGACAAGGGGTCACAGCTTAAGGATAAGGGGGAAGTCTTTTAGGACCGAGATGAGAAAAACATTTTTCACACTGAGTGGTGAATCTGTGGAACTCTCTGCCACAGAAGGTAGTTGAGGCCACACAGTTTATTGGCTATATTTAAGAGGGAGTTAGATGTGGCCCTTGTGGCTAAAGGGATCAGGGGGTATGGAGAGAAGGCAGGTACAGGATACTGAGTTGGATGATCAGCCATGATCATATTGAATGGTGGAATATAGCCAATGAACTGTGTGGCCTCAACTACCTTCTGTGGCAGAGAATTCCACAGATTCACCACTCTCTGTGTAAAAAATAATTTTCTCATCTCGGTCCTAAAAGATTTCCCTCTTATCTTTAAACTGTGTGACCCCTTGTTCTGGACTTCCCCAACATCGGGAACAATCTTCCTGCATCTAGCCTGTCCAACCCCTTAAGAATTTTGTAAGTTTCTATAAGATCCCCTCCTCAATCTTCTAAATTCTAGCGAGTACAAGCCGATCCTCACAGTAATGTGAAGAGAGGAGAGGACGGACGCTGGACACTGGACAGAGACTGGTCTCAGGGGGAGGGGAGTGTGGGACTGACCGGTGTGCTCCACAGAGCCTCACACACACACGGGCACGACACTCAGTCCAACAGTGTGTAGGGGGGGGCAGGTGTAGAGAGGGGGTGAAGTTCTTCACACACACACAGCTGGGAAGTTTATTGAGGACCACCTGTTGGATGAATATTCGAGCCAAGAGCTGACTTTGCTCAGGATTCCAGTCCCTTAAAGATACCATCCTCCCCAGCAAACAGGTTCCTGCCTAATTCCTGCGATAATTGCTCCATCAATATTAATGGATTCGCAAAGGGATTTGCTACAATTAAATATGCCATTAAGACCAAGATTAACAGATTAAAAATTGTAATCACTCGAATAATTGTGACTTTTTTTTTGAATGATTTAAATTAATGATTTAAGTGATGATAGAACGACAACGACAATATCTGTTTGGACTGTAATTTGAGGTGAAATGAGACCTGTTTGTGTTCAGCTGCCTCCAGCGTCCAGCCCCCATCTCCAGTCTCCAGCGTCCAGCCTCCAGCGTCCAGCGTCCAGCCCCCAGCGTCCAGCCCCCAGCGTCCAGCGTCCAGTCTCCAGTGTCCAGTCTCCAGCGTCCAGTCTCCAGCCTCCAGCCTCCAGCCTCCAGCCCCCAGCCTCCAGCCTCCAGCCTCCAGCCTCCAGCCTCCAGCCTCCAGCCTCCAGCCCCCAGCCTCCAGCCTCCAGCCTCCAGCCTCCAGCCTCCAGTGTCCAGCCTCCAGCCTCCAGTCTCCAGCCTCCAGCCTCCAGCCTCCAGCCCCCAGCCTCCAGCCCCCAGCCTCCAGCCCCCCCAGCCCCCAGCCCCAGCCTCCAGCCCCAGCCTCCAGCCTCCAGCCCCCCAGCCCCAGCCTCCAGCCACCCCCCAGCCTCCAGCCTCCAGCCCCCAGCCCCCAGCCCCCAGCCTCCAGCCCAGCCCCCAGCCCAGCGTCCAGCCCCCAGCCTCCCCCCCAGCCTCCAGCCTCCAGCACCCAGCCCAGCCTCCAGCCCCCCCGACCCCCAGCCTCCAGCCTCCAGCCTCCAGCCCCCAGCGTCCCAGCCTCCAGCCCCCAGCCTCCAGCCTCCAGCCCCCAGCCCCAGCCTCCAGCCCCCAGCCTCCAGCCCCCAGCCTCCAGCCTCCAGCGTCCAGCCTCCAGCGTCCAGCGTCCAGCCCCCAGCGTCCAGCCCCCAGCGTCCCAGCCCCCAGCCCCCAGCCCCAGCCTCCAGCCTCCAGCCCCCAGCCCCCAGCGTCCAGCGCCTCCAGCCCCCAGCGTCCAGCCTCCAGCCCCCAGCCCCCAGCCCCCAGCCTCCAGCCTCCAGCCCCAGCCCCCCCAGCCTCCAGCCCCAGCCTCCAGCCTCCAGCCCCCAGCCAGCCCAGCCCAGCCCCCAGCCCAGCCAGCGTCCAGCCAAGCGCCCCCCCCAGCCCCCCAGCCCCCAGCCCCCAGCCCAGCCAGCCTCCAGCCTCCAGCCTCCAGCCCCCAGCCTCCAGCCCCCAGCCCCCCCCCCCAGCCTCCAGCCCCCAGCCCCCCAGCCCCAGCCCCCAGCCCCCAGCCTCCAGCCCCCAGCCCCCCCAGCCTCCAGCCCCCAGCCCCAGCCCCCAGCCCCAGCCCCCAGCCTCCAGCCCCAGCCTCCAGCCCCCAGCCCCCAGCCTCCAGCCTCCAGCCTCCAGCCCCCAGCCCCCAGCCCCCAGCCTCCAGCCTCCAGCCCCAGCCCCCAGCCCCCAGCCTCCAGCCCCCAGCCCCAGCGTCCAGCCTCCCAGCCTCCAGCCCCCAGTCCCAGCGTCCAGCTCCAGTCTCCAGCCCCAGCGCCAGCCCCCAGCCTCAGTCCATGGGGTTGAGATGTAGCAATCTTTCCCCAACTCTGGTTGAATTATTCCATTGGAAGGTGTGAGGCGAAGGAGTGGGTGGGCGGGTGGGTGGGTGACTTTATTGAGGTGGACGAAATCACGAGAGGCTCGGATAAAGTGAAAGGTCACTGTCCTTGTCTCGAGGCTGGAGGATGGAGGCAGGGATATGGGACAAATGCAGCAAATGGGACTAGCCTGGTATGCCTACTAGGCTGCATGGACTAAGTGGGCCGAAGGGCCTGTTTCTGTGCTGTACTAGTCGTCATTGCGGTGGAGACCAGCCAGAGGGTGAGATGTTGCTGGATGCCGTGGACAGAGATCTGAGACCTTCCTCAGCAGCAGCAGTAGAGGGAAGAGTGGTCTCCGCTAGTGTTGGATTGTAACAGCGGTCTGCAGTGGCCCTGAGTCTGGGGAACTCTTGATGTAAATATCATTGGGAGCACAAACCTGTCGATCTAACGTGTGGTCAAACTCCTCTGTCTAGGGACTGCCGGCTGACTGCATGGTCCCAGAGCAAGGCTGAAGCATTGGAGACTGGACAGGCCTTTACTGGTAGGGGTGATCGTGCAGCCACCCACCCACCCACTCACCCACCCACCCACCCACCCACCCACCCACCCACACACCCACCCACCCACACACACACCCACACACTCACCCACACACCCACAGACCCACACACACACCCATGCACCCACCCCCCCACCCATCCACCCATCCATCCACCCATCCATCCACCCACCCATCCATCCACCCACCCACCCACCCACCCACCCACCCACCCACCCACCCACCCACCCACCCACCCACACCCACCCACCCCCACCCACCCCACCCACACACCCCACACACCCACCCACCACCCACCCACACCCACCCACACTCACCCACCCACCACCCACACACCACCCACCCACACACCCCACCCACCCACCCACCCACCCACCCCACCCCCCCACCCACACCCACACACCCACCCACCCACCCACCCACTCACCCACCACTCACCCACCCCACCCACCTCACCCACCCACCCCCCCCCCCCTCCTCTCCTCTCCCCCTCTGTAAGTCTGGCAGGCTGATTACAAGAAGCGATACAACAACTCGCTTGGGACCATTTACTTTTATTCTCCGCGAGCGAGCGTTGGCTTAAGTGTGAATTATGTTTTTACATGAATAGAGTTTGAATTCTGAAATCAGCAGGAAAATGGACGTGGAACATTTACAGACATACGTGTGTATGTAAATGTACACGTGTGCACACATGTGTGTTTGTAAATCTGTGTGTGTGTGTGTAAATATATATGTGAGTGAGTATACATATGTGTGTGTGCATACGTGTGTAAATATACATGTGTGTACGTGTGTGTGCGTGCATGCATGCGTGTGGGTGTGTGTATGTGTGAGTGCATATGTGTGTGTGTGTGTAGCATGTCCCCAGTAAGGGTCAGTGTGTGTGTCAGGGCGTGTGGGTCAGTGTGTGTGGGGGTCAGTGTGGGTGTGTGGGTGTGTGTGTGTGTGTGTGTGTGTGTGTGTGTGTGTGTGTGTGAGTGTGTGTGTGTGTGTGTGGGTGTGTGTGTGTGTGTGTGGTCAGTGTGTGTGTGTGTGTGTGTGTGTGGGTCAGTGTGTGTGTGTGTGTGTGTGGTCAGTGTGTGTGTGTGTGTGTGTGTGTGTGTGTGTGTGTGTGGGTCAGTGTGTGTGTGTGTGTGTGTGTGTGTGTGAGTGTGTGTGTGTGTGTGTGTGTGTGTGGGTGTGTGTGTGTGTGTGTGGGGGTGTGGGGGTGTGAGTGTGTGGGTCAGTGTGTGTGTGTGTGGGTCAGTGCGTGTGTGTGTGTGTCAGTGTGTGGGGACCACTGTACACTGGGGAACCATCTGCTGTGTGAGTCTCAGAGATGAACATGGATACTAATTAAACCCTGGGTCCCTGGTCCTGTGCTAATTTGGCCACTTTAAAGGCTTGTGAAACACAGCCGTCCATCAGTGAAGCCACTGGTGAACTTTGTAAGACCAGGAGCGTGAATAATTGAAGACTGCATGATAAAAATAAAAGTGAGTTTGCTGCTATTGGGCTGATCCCAGCTCAATATCAATGTGTTATTTAAATCTTGGTTATGCAGCAAGCTTGTTTCATCTTCCCTTTATTGGGTTTGTGATTTATAGAGTCCATTACATTGCCGGCTTGCTCTGCACTCTGCCACAGGAGGCTTGCATCAAATATATCGCACTCATTTCTCCTTGGTAATAGAACTGTAGGATTCAGTAATGATAGATTATTGTGGCTGCATGAATAGAATGCATCAACGTGAGTTGAGACCAGCGCAGTGGGTAATGGTGGCCTCCACCACACACACCACCAATCACCAGCTCCCGGCTACGCTCATATACTCATGTGATAGCAGCAGTATTAGGCCATTCGGCCCATCTCTGCCATTCAATCATGGCTGATCTATCCCTTCTCCCCATAACCCCTGACACCCGCACTAATCAACAATCTATCTATCTCTGCTTTTAAAAATATCCGCTGACTTGTGGCCTCCGCAGCCGTCTGTGGCAATGAGATCCACAGATTCACCACCCGGGGTCAGACACAGAGTGAAACTCCCTCTACACTGTCCCACCCCACACTCTCAGGCTCAGATATGAGAGGCTGCAGCTCCTGTTCGACTATCTGAAGGGGTTGTACTTTCGCCCCACCCTCTGGATCTTTGGTCTCAAGGGGGGGGGGGGTCTCCCTGTCTGTCTGCTCCTGGGCCTGGTCAAGATGGCCATTCGCTGGGCCAGGCAGAGGGCAGTCGAGGGATCTGCCCGGATCGACTGGTCAAGGATAGGGGTGGGTCCGGCCTATGTCCGTGTCCACTTGTCCTTGGAGTGGGATCATGATGTGTCCAGGGGCACTCTGGAGGACCCAGCACTGGAGGACCCTGCACTGGAGGACCCAGCACTGGAGGACCCGGCACTGGAGGACCCGGCACTGGAGGACCCGGCACTCTGGAGGACCCGGCACTCTGGAGGACCCAGCACTGGAGGACCCAGCACTCTGGAGGACCCGGCACTCTGGAGGAGCCAACACTCTGGAGGACCCAGCACTGGAGGACCCGGCACTCTGGAGGACCCAGCACTCTGGAGGACCCAGCACTGGAGGACCCAGCACTGGAGGACCCAGCACTGGAGGACCCAGCACTGGAGGACCCAGCACTCTGGAGGACCCAGCACTCTGGAGGACCCAGCACTGGAGGACCCAGCACTGGAGGACCCAGCACTGGAGGACCCAGCACTCTGGAGGACCCAGCACTCTGGAGGACCCAGCACTGGAGGACCCAGCACTCTGGAGGACCCAGCACTCTGGAGGACCCAGCACTCTGGAGGACCCAGCACTCTGGAGGACCCAGCACTGGAGGACCCAGCACTCTGGAGGACCCAGCACTCTGGAGGACCCAGCACTCTGGAGGACCCAGCACTCTGGAGGACCCAGCACTCGGGAGGACCCGGCACTCTGGAGAACCCGGCACTCTGGAGGACCCGGCACTCTGGAGGACCCAGCACTGGAGGACCCAGCACTCTGGAGGACCCAGCACACTGGAGGACCCAGCACTCTGGAGGACCCAGCACTCTGGAGGACCCAGCACTCTGGAGGACCCAACACTGGAGGACCCAGCACTCTGGAGGACCCAGCACTCTGGAGGACCCTGCACGTTTAGGACCCAGATGAGAAAAACATTGTTCACACACAGAGTGGTGAATCTGTGGAACTCTCTGCCACAGAGGGTAGTTGAGGCCACAGTTCATTGGCTATATTGAAGAGGGAGTTAGATGTGGCCCTTGTGGCTAAAGGGATCAGTGGGTATGGAGAGAAGGCAGGTACGGGATACTGAGTTGGATGATCAGCCATGATCTTATAATGGCGGTGCAGGCTCGAAGGGCCGAATGGCCTCTACTCCTGCACCTATTTTCTATGTTTCTATGTATCACCCTGATAGTGCATTGTTTAAGAAAGAACTGCAGATGCTGGAAAAATCTGAAAGAGTCTGAAGAAGGGCCTCGACCCGAAACGTCACCTATTCCTTCGCTCCATAGATGCTGCCTCACCCGCTGAGTTTCTCCAGCGTTTGTGTCTACCCCAATAGTGTAGGCCCCTCTTCACCCTCCTGTCATCCATTGCCGTGTTGTTTGTGAGTTTGGCCACCTTGTGCGGGGAGGTGAAGCTTCCAGGTGTCTGAGTGTTGACCAGATGACCCAGGCGCCTGTGGAACCTGGTGTGTGGACAGGTCAGTAGTGGAGATGGTATCTGCTCCCACACTCGTGCTGAGAGTCTCCACTACTCTCCTGCACAACCACAGCATGTCATTATTAATTCAATAATTTTATTAAACATTAGGGCTTTACTAATTATATAACAGATTGAATAAATCTACTGTATTAGGGTCGTGTTATAAACCATTTAAATCTGGTTAAGCTGCATTCAAAGTAGTCTTCCATATATTTGTCACACTTGGTCTGGAACAAATGGGTTTCTGGTCGACATGAGTGTGTTAATTAGTGTGGCAGAGAGAGTGAGGCAGTGGTACTAGCTGCCAAGACCAGTGGCCGCAGAGACCACTGGCCGGAGAGACCACTGGCCGCAGAGACCACTGGCCGCAGAGACCACTGGCCGCAGAGACCACTGGCCGGAGAGACCACTGGCCGGAAAGATCACGCCGCAGAGACCACTGGCCGGAGACCACTGGCCGGAAAGATCACTGGCCGGAGAGACCACTGGCCGCAGAGACCACTGGCCGCAGAGACCACTGGCCGCAGAGACCACTGGCCGCAGAGACCACTGGCCGCAGAGACCACTGGCCGCAGAGACCACTGGCAGCTGAGACCACTGGCCCGAGAGACCACGGGCCGCAGAGACCACTGGCCGGAGAGACCGCTGGCCAGAGTCCATTGGGCAGAGAGTGCACCTCATCAGCGACTCCTCCAACCCCACGGTTTGCCTCCCATTTCCTCCCATCTATTCGTGAGGGAACTGTGCAGAGAAACAGTCCATTGAGCTGCTGCCTCACAGCGCCAGAGACCCAGGTTCGATCCAGATCTCGGCTGCTGTCTGTGTGGAGTTTGCACGTTCTCCCCGTCACCTGCATGGGTTTTCTCAGAGATCTCCGGTTTCCTCCCACACTCCAAAGACGTGCAGGTTTGTACGTTAATTGGCCTCTATAAATTGTCCCTAGTGTGCAGGATAGGACTAGCGTAAAGGTGATCGCTGGTCAAGGCGGACTCGATGGGCCGAAGGGCCTGTTTCCCCGCTGTAGTTCTAAACTCAACTCAACTAACTGTTGGAGTCATCTTCTTCCCGGGTGCAGACACTCTCCGGTTGCTGACAGTATCCCCTCACCTCAGCATTCACCCCCCCCCCCCCCACCCTACCCCTCCCCCCCCCCCCCCACCCCCCCCCTCCCCCCCACCCCCCCCCCCCCCCACCCCTCACCCCTCCCCCCCCCCCCCCCCCCCCCCCCCCCCCCCCCCCCCCCCCCCCCCCCCCCCCCCCCCCCCCCCCCCCACCACCCCCCCCCCCCACCACCCCCCCCCCCCCCCACCCCTCCCCCCCCCCCCCCCCCCCCCCCCCCCCCCCCCCCCCCCCCCCCCCCCCCCCCCCCACCCCCCCCCCCCCACCCCCCCCCCCGCCCCCCCCCCCCCCCCCCCCCCCCCCCACCCCCACCCCCCCCCCCACCCCCCCCCCCCCCCCCCCCCCACCCCCCATTCACCAGAACCCCTCACCCCCCTCCCCCACCCTTTACCCCCCCCCCCCACCACCACACCCCCATTCACCATGACCCCTCACCCCTCCCCCACCCTTCAACATGACATTTCTAACACAGATCAGCGGAAAAATCTTTATGTTTATTTTATTTTATTATTATTTTTCTTTACTTTTTCTTACCACCTTTATTCATTGTGAGTGTGACAGGTGAGGCTGTACCCCCCCCTGCCTCACCTGGCAGTGGCTGTAGTGACAGGTGATGGGCTGGTGGGCATCTGTAGCAGGGTCCACACGTCACTCACCCACTGCAGCACAGAGATGAACGCCTCATCAATACTTTATGTATTTGACAAGATATATTTTGCTTGGAACAAGGCAGATATTTTAAAAAAGGATTGGCTGGGCCTCGCGGCATTTAATAATTCATTCTGTGGCTGAAACTAAATTAAAAACATACAAAACACGTCAGTGTTTGAGAGAGAGACAGAGAGACTGGTGGAGAATGTAGACTGAGCAGCTCCTGCTGGCATGGGGGGGAGACAGTGCAGGGGAGAGGTCATAAGGGATAGGAGCAGAATTAGGCCATTCGGCCCATCAAGTCTATTCCACTATTCAATCATGGCTGATCTATCTCTCCCTCCAAACCCCATTCTCCTGCCTTCTCCCCATAACCCCTGACACCCGCACTAATCAACAATCTATCTATCTCTGCCTTAAAAATATCCACTGACTTGGTCTCCACAGCCGTCTGTGGCAATGAATTCCACAGATTCACCACCCTCTGAATTAAAGAAATCCCTCCTCATCTCTTTCCTAAAGGAACGTCCTTTAATTCTGAGGCCGTGCCCTCTAGTCCTAGACTCTCCCACTAGTGGAAACATCCTCTCCACATCCACTCTATCCAGGCCTATCCCAGGGGGAGTCTGGTCCTGTCCAGGGGAGTTTCTGTCCTGCTGAAGGGAACTGCAGGATACGGGGATGAGGTGGGAGAGTGTGGAATGCACAAAGTCACCCCC
This sequence comes from Leucoraja erinaceus, assembly GCF_028641065.1. NCBI lineage: Eukaryota > Metazoa > Chordata > Chondrichthyes > Rajiformes > Rajidae > Leucoraja > Leucoraja erinaceus. Next base: position 745,738 of record NC_073412.1, on the reverse strand, counting down.
CCCCCCCCCCCCCCCCCCCCCCCCCCCCCCCCCCCCCCCCCTCAGTCTCACCGAAAACCAGAGCAAACCTGAGGGGTCAAATTGCCTGTCCTTCTGTTCAATATTGCCAATGCAAGTTACATCATCTAACCTAGAACATAAATCAGTTCAACACTAGAACAGGCCATTCAGCCCACAATGTCCGTGTTGAACGTGATACCTATACATAACCTATATTTCTCCATATGAAGGAACTGCAGATGCTGGTTTTAATCGAAGATAGACACAAAATGCTGGAGTAACTCAGCGGGTCAGACAGCATCTGTGGAGAGAAGGAATGGGTGACGTTTCGGGTCGAGACCCATCTCCAAACCTTCCTCAACTCTTTGTGTCTATTACTTGCCCCTCCTCTCTTTTTCCAGCCTCCCCCCCCGCTCAGCCTCCCCCCCCCCCCCCTGGATACTTGGATGATCAGCCATCAATAGGTCCCCAACCCAAAACCTGTCCATTCAAAGCCACACCAAAGACCTTCTTCAGAGTCTGCCAATTCCTTCTCTCCAGAGATGCTGCCTGACTCTCCCGCTGAGTTACTCCAGCATTTTGTGTCTGTCTTCATAGTTTCAAGTACATGGATTGCTTGTCCCACCGTATGTTGGGGAATTTGTAATGGCTGAGATGGAATTGGAATGATTGAGGTGAGCATGGTGTATTTTTCTGACTCTTTACCCTCTGGTCTTGATTACACCAGGCATCGATCAGCCAGCACCAGATATTGCTCAGATAACAACAGCATCCATTAGCGAGCGGTCAGGGCAGTGTTACTGCTTCCACAGTCAGCCCAGGATCCGTGTCTGAATAGATCAGCTTTCTGTAGGAAACGGGGTTGTTAGAGGTGACCAGGTCGAGGTGTTTAAGGTGAAGGATGGGATGGGACGGGCAGGGTAGACAGGGGCAGATATGACCACTCTAACACTGCCTATCAACCCAGCCACTGGCTGGTTCATGGATACAGGGGGCTTGTGTTTCTGAAGTAGTTTTACAGTTAGAACATGTGTGGCATCACAGTAGTGCCAGTGTGGGTTAGTGTGGCCACTGTGCCAGTGTGGGGTTAGTGTGGCCACTGTCCAAGCTGGGAGCTGCACTGTAGACTTGGGGAAACAAACACTGGTAGGTTTGACACACACAGGCTGATAAAACACCAAGTTCCATGGAGCAAATAATGTGTGGGACAGAACTGAAGATAGACACAAAAGGCCGGAGTAATTCAGCGGGACATCCAGGCAGCATCTCTGGAGAGAAGGAATAGGTGGTGTTTGTGGTGGAGACTGATGTCAGGGGGGAGGGAGATACAGAATGATATTACATGGAGTCTGGGTTAATTAAACTCATGTCAGCCCCCCTGTTTGGGACGTGTGTGTGTTTATGCCCCCAGGCTGGGCATTAGTATGCGGAGGGGGCCTGTGACGTGTACACCTGTTGTGTTCCCACCCGCTGGTGCCAACTATCATCTGGCCGCTGTGCCTTGAGCAACAACTGGCTCTCTGATGATAACCAAATTAAAAATCACTCAGGCAGCTAGTTGTGATCTTATTTAGATTGGCTTTGCCTAATCCATTGAAGGTGGTGTAGGCTGCACAACCGTGATACAAATCGTTCCTTTACTCTACACACTGATCCATGCAGGCAGCTGTGTTACGTACAGGACAATCGGAGTCACCTTGATCAACTACAGAGGGCAGAACATGGGGGTCGCCTCAGTGTGAGGTGGGGGAGGGGGACAAGGACAGGAGCAGACCCTTTAAACTCTACATGTTATTACTAACTGAGAACAAGTCATGTAGAGTCTGTAGAGGGGTTTCGGCCCAAAACGTCGCCTATTTCCTTCGCTCCATGCAAAGAGTTGAACAATCTCCACTATAGGAAATAGGCAACGTTTCGGGCCGAAACCCTTCCGGGTTTCGGCCCAAAACGTTGCCTATTTCCTTCGCTCCATAGATGCTGCTGCACCCGCTGAGTTTCTCCAACATCTGCAGTTCCTTCTTGAACAAGTCATGTTGTAGTCCCGGCAGACTTTGGTTCAGCTGTGTTGGGAGTATTACGTGCAGTCTGGTCGCCCCCATTACAGGAAGCATCTGGAGGCTTTGGGGAAGTGGAGGGTTTACCAGAATGATGCCAAGATTAGAGGGTTTCAGCTACAGGGGGAGAGGGTGGACAGGCTAGAATTGTTTTCTCTGGGACGGGTGAAGGAATGGTCTGAAGAATGGTCTCGACTCCAACATTACCAACCAGCCAACATCTACTGCAAAGCTCCCAGTTTCGTGTGAAAGGCTCCTTAACCCACCATCATATGGTGAAGACAGACACACAAAGCTGGAGTAACTCAGCGGGACAGGCAGCGTCTCTGGAGAGAAGGAATGGGTGACATTTCGAGTCGAGACCCTTCTTCAGACCATTCCTTCTCTCCAGAGATGCTGCCTGTCCCGCTGAGTTACTCCAGCTTTGTGTGTCTGTCTTCACCCCATGATGGTGGGTTAGGGAGCCTTTCACACGAAAATGGGAGCTTTGCAGTAGATGTTGGCTGGCTGGTAATGTTGGAGTCGAGACCATTCTTCAGCCCATTCCTTCACCCGTCCCAGAGAAAACAATTCTAGCCTGTCCACCCTCTCCACTGTAGCTGAAACCCTCTGATCCTGCCATCATTCTGGTAAACCAGCGTCTACAGTTCCTTCCTGCACACATCATGGGGAGTGAACCTTCCTCTCTCCACTCAAAGCTGCCACAGCCAGACATAAAAGCTCTTTTCCCCACGAGTAGTAACTCTACTCAATAACCAAAGATCTGTAGCCTCCTTTTGCTCTGGTATTTTATTTAATTCACATGTTTAATGGATAATGTCTTATTATTAATGTTTAATGTTTTGTGTCATTCTTATTTGTCACTGTATGTCACGTTGATACTTGCGGGCGGAGCACCAAGTCAAATTCCTTGTATGTGAACAAACTTGGCAACTTATTCAATCATTCACACACAGTGGCGTAGCTGAGGTCCGGTGTAAAGCTCTAGTTCAAAGTCTAGTTTGTGTTCCGGATGGCAGCCACCAGGGCCAGTCAGAGTGGAGATGTGAGCTGCCGCTGTGCGATACATCAAATTCAGCGCTAATGTTATTAATTAAACTGTTAAGTGGATAAAGATACGTTTCAGTGTAAGAAATTAAAGCTCCACATCATTTATTGAATGTTGCAGAATAATTACACTACAAAGAGAGGAAACAGTTCAGGGAGATGTTTCCCTTTAACAATCCCCTTGAATGTAAAACGGTATATTTTGTCAGTAATGACTACTTCCACAGAGCTGGGATTCTCCTCAACATTCACAGGAAGGGGAGTGATCCAATGGTTACAGGGACCGGACTGGAGACCAGACGCTCTCTCCCCCCCAATCACACACTCCCGGGACAGGACAATCATACTCAGACCGCATTGAAACAGGCCATTCGGCCCGCCCAGCCCCGAGCAAGAATGGTCTTGATCCAAAACGTCACAAACTCCTTTCCTCCAGAGATGCTGCCTGACCCGCTGAGTTACTCCAGCACTCTGTGAAACGCCACCAATCCATGTTCTCCACAGATGCTGCCTGACCCGCTGAGTTACTCCAGTATTTTGTGTCTATCATCATAATGAACCAGCATCGTATCGGGCCGAAACTCTTCTGGAAATAGGCAACGTTTCGGGCTGAAACCCGGAAGGGTTTCAGGCTGAAACGTTACCTATTTCCTTCACTCCATAGATGCTGCTGCACCCGCTGAGTTACTCCAGCACTCTGTGAAACGTCACCTATCCATGTTCTCCACAGATGCTGCACCCGCTGAGTTACTCCAGCACTCTGTGTGACCATTCGTGCATTGACCGGCAGCCCGTCCACTCTGCTCTCCTCCTCCTGCCTCTCTCTCCCCGGCAATACTGTGCCCTCTAACCCCAGCTGGTGACGGCAGCAACTCCACACCCAACTCCCAACGCTCCTGCAGCTCTCTCCTCTGTTGCCATGACTACTGCTCCATTTTATGTGCCGTGAATCACTGGTGTAATTGTCAGAGAGATGACTTCATTGTAGCTGCTGCAATATCCCTGCTCCAGTGAAACTCCCCGCCACAGTGTGTAGTAATACTTCACACTGGTGTGTGTGTGTGGTGGGAGGCTGCACGCCCGGTTACACACTGCCCACATTGCCCCCCACACTGCCCACTCCACCCCACACTGCCCACTCCCCCCCACACCCCACACTGCCCACTCCACCCCTCACCCCACACTGTCCCACTGCCCACTCCACACTGACCACTCCTCCACCCCCACTGCCCACTGCCCACTCCCCCCCCACACTGCCCACTCCCCCCCACACTGCCCCACACTGCCCACTCACTCCACCCCACTCACCCACACTGCCCCTCTCCTCCCCACACTGCCCACTGCCCACCCCCCCCCACACTGCCCACTCCACCCCACACTGCCCACTCCACCCCACACTGCCCACTCCACCCACACAACACTGCCCACACTGCCCACTCCACACTGCCCACTCCACCCCCCACACACCCCACACTGCCACCCCCACACACACCCCCACACTGCCCACAACACACTGCCCACTGCCCACACTGCCCCCACTCCACCCCACACTGACCACCCTCACCCACACTGGCCACTCCACCCCACACTGGCCACTCAACCCCCCACACCCCACACTGTCCACACTGCCCACTCCCCCCACACTGACCACCCTCATCCCATACTGACCCCACTGGGGTGGGGGTGCCCACCCCCCACTGGGGGTGGTGTGTGTGATCCCATACTGGGGGTGTGTGTGTGGGGGTGGGTTTGTAGTGTGGAGGGGTGGGGTGTGTGGGGGGTGGGGTGTGTGGGGGAGTGTGGGGGGTGTGGGGCGGTGTGTGGGTGGGGATGGGGAGGGGTGTGAGGGCAGTGTTCCCGCTGGAGATCCAGTCCCACATTGCCGGCTGATACCATCTCCTGTTCCCTTTCAGTATATGTTCGCTCGTCACTGTCCGGAGACGAGGTCGCCTGTCGGGACCCAGAGATACCAGCAGTTGGCCAAGATTCAGTGCCGGTGAGTGAGACTGCGCTCCAGGACCACCATTGCAGGGCCAGTGCAGGCAGCATGCGCTGGTGCAGAACGTTGTGGGCTCTGAGCTTGAGGCTTGTGAATCATCCAGTTGGTCACTGTGGCTGTGGTTGGTCAGTAATTCACCGGCTAACCATCGCGGTGGGCAACTAGATGTCTGTTTGTCATTGGTTTGGAGAAAGGTCGTCATGTGGATAATGCAGTTTAATGTGGATAAATGTGATGTTATCCATTTTGGTGACAAAAACAGGAAAGCAGACTATTATCTAAATGGTGGCCGATTGGTAAAGGGGGAGATGCAGCGAGACCTGGGTGTCATGGTACACCAGTCATTGAAGGTAGGCATGCAGGTGCAGCAGGCAGTGAAGAAAGCCAATGGTATGTTGGCTTTCATAGCAAAAGGATTTGAGTATAGGAGCAGGGAGGTTCTACTGCAGTTGTACAGGGTCTTGGTGAGACCACACCTGGAGTATTGCGTACAGTTTTGGTCTCCTAATCTGAGGAAGGACATTCTTGCCATAGAGGGAGTGCAGAGACGGTTCACCAGACTGATTCTTGGGATATCAGGACTGTCTTATGAAGAAAGACTGGATAGACTTGGTTTATACTCTAGAATTTAGGAGATTGAGAGGGGATCTTATAGAAACTTACAAAATTCTTAAGGGGTTGGACAGGCTAGATGCAGGAAGATTGCTCCCGATGTTGGGGATGTCCAGGACAAGGGGTCACAGCTTAAGGATAAAGGGGGAAATCCTTTAAAACCGAGATGAGAAGAACTTTTTTCACACAGAGAGTGGTGAATCTCTGGAACTCTCTGCCACAGAGGGTAGTTGAGGCCACACAGTTCATTGGCTATATTTAAGAGGGAGTTAGATGTGGCCCTTGTGGCTAAATTGATCAGGGGGTATGGAGAGAAGGCAGGGACGGGATACTGAGTTGGATGATCAGCCATGATCATATTGAATGGCGGTGCAGGCTCGAAGGGCCGAATGGCCTACTCCTGCACCTAATTTCTATGTTTCTATGTTCTATGTTTCTATGTATAGATGGAGGTCATGACCAAACCCCTGTCTCGTTGGAGACCCTCGGTCTAGACACTGTGGATGGCATGGCTGTAATCATGTCACACTGGACTTTACACTGACTGTATTACACGCAACAACACTACTGTACCTCGTGATCATAATATACACAACTAACAATTGGGTTAACATACGAGGAGCTTTTGACGGCACTGGGCCTGTACTCACTGGAGTTTAGAAGGATGAGGGGGATCTAATTGAATAGTGAATGGAGTGGATGTGGAGAGGATGTTTCCACTAGTGGGAGAGTCTAAGACTAGAGGTCACAGCCTCAGAATTAGAGGGCGTTCACTCAGGAAGGCGGTGAGGAGGAATTTCTTTAGTCAGAGGGTGGTGAATCTGTGGAACTCATTGCCACAGACGGCTGTGGAGGCCACAAGTCAGTGGATATTTTTAAGGCAGAGATAGATAGATTCTTGTCTGAAGAAGGGTTTTGGCCCGAAACGTTGCCTATTTCCTTCGCTCCATAGATGCTGCTGCACCCGCTGAGTTTCTCCAGCATTTTTGTCTACCTTAGATAAATTCTTGATCAGTGGGGGTGTCAGATGTTATGGGGAGAAGGCAGGAGAATGGGGTTAGGAGAGAGAGATAGATCAGCCATGATTGAATGGTGGGGTAGACTTGATGGGCCGAATGGGGGTGAGGGTGGGGGGGTATTGAGGGAGGGGCAGAACTGAGGGAGCTCTGCTCTACTAGGGAAGGGGGTACACTGTCAGAATACTATTCTACAATGGGTTGGCCCATTGCTACACAAATACAAGTCTCTGTTCTACTTGAAAGAACATAAACGCTATGTCGAGCTGACCTCCCCTGATCTCATTTGTAAAAGGATTTGCAGGAGCATTGCTGAACCAGAGGATATTTCTGACACATCGCGGCGTTCTCTGGCCCCGCACGCTCGACAGATTTTATTGAATAAAGGCGTGTTTTTGAAAGACCAATTATACATGTTGGTAAAGCTGCCACAGCCGGCACTTCTCACATGGTCAGTTGCAGAGATCTCTTGTGTAAGCCTTCTCCTGCGGAGTATCACATGTACTGGTCACGCCCCCGTTACAGGAAGGGTGTAGAGGCTTTGGGGAAGGTGCAGGTGGAGTTCACCAGGATGCTTCCTACATTTGGGGCTGTAGGGGTGACGGGAGGTTGGACAGACCTGCAACACTTGGATATGCAGGAGATGGATGGATATTAGTTTAACTTGGCACCATGTATAGCACAGACATTGTGGGCTGAATGGCCTGTCGCATGGTCCATGTTTGTACATCTGGGCACCAGACGAGAAGGTTTTCACCAGGAACAAGTGGTGCAAAGAGAAAGACACCAGACTATAGAATACAGCCACAGAGAAAGTGCAGATTTAAAAAAAATGCAAGGTCTGCGATGAGGTTGGTTGGGAGATTGGGACTACACTGCAGTTAATGAGAGATTATTCAGTAGAATGTAGAGCAGGGAAGAAGCTGTTCCTGAAGCTGGTGCTGTGCGCGTTTCAAGCTCCTGCCTGACGGGACGGGGGGAAAGAGAGAATAACCGGGGTGGGGTGAGTGGCCTTTGATTATGTTGGCTGCTTCCCCGAGGCAGCGTGGTGTAGATGGAGTCGATGGTGGGGTTGAGGGGAGTCTGGTCTGTGTGATGGACTAGGCTGCATCTACAATTCTCTGTATTTAGTTATGGGCCTCTGTGAAACGTAATAACCTCTGTGAAACGTCACCTATCTGTGTTCTCCACAGATGCTGCCTGACCCTCTGAGTTACTGCACTCTGTGAAACGTCACCTATCCATGTTCTCCACAGTATTGCCTAGTTATCCAGCACTCTGTGAAACGTAATAACCTCTGCTGCCTGACCCACGTTACCTATCCTGTGAAACGTCTCCACAGTTGCTGCCTGACCCGCTGAGTTACTCCAGCACTCTGTGAAATGTCACCTATCCATGTTCTCCACAGATGCTGCCTGACCCACTGAGTTATGGTGCAGCAGCATCTATGGAGCGAAGGAAATAGGCAACGTTTCGGGCCGAAACCCTTCTGGAAATAGGCAACGTTTCGGGCCGAAACCCGGAAGGGTTTCGACCCGAAACGTTGCCTATTTCCTTAGCTCCATAGATGCTGCCTGACCCGCTGAGTTACTCCAGCACTCTGTGAAACGTCACCTATCCATGTTCTCCACAGATGCTGCTGCACCCGCTGAGTTACTCAGGTAACTCTGGTCTGTGTGATGGACTAGGCTGCATCTACAATTCTCTGTATTTAGCTATGGGCCGAAGGGCCTGTTCCTGCTCTGTCCTGTTCGATGTAACTGTCTTCACCCAGAGAGTGGCGTCTGTGGGACCTTCCAGCCAGCAGCCCCGTGGAGCCAGAGAGGATGATTCCCACAGTGCACAGTTTTCCCTCTCAACTTCAAGCTGTGCCCTCTAATTTCACACTCCCCAACCCTGGGTAAAGACCCTGAGCAGCACCCCTGTTGTAAGGTCACCCCTCAACCTCCCGCACTCCAGTATCAGCCGTCTACCCAGCCTCAAGTCCTGCTATCGTGCGGTGGTTTCTCTCATTGTCCGTGTCAGGGTGGCGGGCGTGAGGTGTGGACTGTGTTTGTGGATCAGAGTGGATCAGAGTGGATCAGAGTGGATCAGAGTGCCTGGTGCAGGGACCTCAGTGCCATGTGTGGAGAGTGTGGAGAGTGTGGAGAGTGTGGAGAGAGTGTGGAGAGGGTGGAGAGTGTGGAGAGGGTGGAGAGTGTGGAGAGTGTGGAGAGGGCCATCGCTGGTGACAGGACCACAGGATGACTGATGAATGGGGCCACGTTTCTGACTCCATCAACATCGGACCTCTGCCCTCAGTGGAGAGCTTCAGCTCCCAGACGAAGATTAATTATTCCTGGGAAACCGTTGCCACTGATCCCACACACGGTTTTGAAAGGGCAGATTTAAATGGGTCAGGAACACCAAGACTTGTAGATATATAACATTACCTCTGGTAATTATCTTCCTGACGTAACTACAGTCTGTTTGTTGCCCTTGCAATTACTGTGGACGCATAAACTTTAATTAAGGGCAGTTTCCACCAACTGGTGGGTGAGGTTGTCAAACGCAAAGTTCACCAATCGCCAATCGGGGAGCGTGCAAACTCCGCGCAGGCAGGCGGACAGGGTTGGAGCCGGGCGGGGCACTGAGAGCCACATAGCTCTGCCTGCACGGAGGATTCTTCCCGGAGATCAGAGGGTACAAGGGGGAGAGAGAGGGAAGGAGGAAAGAGAGACAGGGAGAGAGAGAAGGTTAGAGGAAGCGCAACGTGGAGCAACTCAAGAAATATGATGTTGAAGGGAAGGAACGAAGGCTGGGCAGTAACTCCTGGCATTGGCCAGATGGTCTAAACATCCATGATCACATTGAATGGCGGTGCTGGCTCGAAGGGCCGAATGGCCTCTACTCCTACACCTATTGTCCATTGTGAATATGTTGCTCTAGAAAGGCTTCACTCTGTCACACCCAATGAGGTGCAGCGGGTAGTTCTGCTGCCTCACTGCGCCAGAGACCCGGGTTCGACCCTGACCTGTGTGTGGAGTTTGCTTGTTCTCCCGGTGGACCACGTGGGTTTCCTCCGGGTGCTCCAGGCTCCTCCCCACATCCCAAAGACAATCCCACATCACAACACAGCACAGCAGGAGATTCCAGTAAAGTGGCTCGCTGGTGGAAAGCATCCTTGACTCTGGCCGGAGAGGGGATGGAGGGGAGGGGTGGGGTGAGGATAGGCGGGGGAGGGGGGTAACTGAGGGGTGAGGAGGGGAAGGGGTTTGAATTTGTCATTCCAAATCCCAAGGGACCACATGAATTCTCCAATCTCAGGTAACAGTCCCCTTTGTCTCCCCCCCCCCCCATGTAAACCCCCCCCTTCCCCATTTACACTCATCTCCCATCTAAACACCCATTTTATTTTCCCCCCTAAATGTTCCCCCACGCACCTTGCACCCCAGCTCCCCCCCCCCTCTCCCCCCTCCCCCTCCCCATTTCCTGCCACTCTGACACCTCCAGCCTTTGTCACTTACTCCACCCCTTCACCAACCCCGTCCCCCCCTCACCTGTATCCACCTATCCCTCGCCCGGCTTTGTCCCAGCCTCCTCACTCCTGCTCCATCAGTCTCAAACATGGACAACAGGTGCAGGAGTTGAGGCCATTCGGCCCCTTCGAGCCAGCACCGCCATTCAATGTGATCACGGCTGATCATCCACAATCAGTACCCCGTTCCTGCCTTCTCCCCATATCCCCTGACACCGAATAAGGGTCCCGACCTGAAACGTTATCCATCCACAGATGCTGCCTGACCCGCAGCGTAGCTCCAGCACCTTGTGTTTGGTTCAGGATGTTGCGAGCAGTGGGAATGGGAGCAGGAACTCGGGGAGATGGAGATCAGGGCCGGCTGTTTGCTCAAAGCTTTAATTAAATTTCTCCCAGTAACTTTAAAGTGGGTCGCGAGGCTCGGAGGTGTTTTCACGAGGGATCTTCTCCACGTTTGCTTTGATGGCAGCAGTTTCACGTTTAATATCCATTC